>NC_048905.1:692404-744904 GCF_011077185.1 Oxyura jamaicensis
TCCCTCTCCTCTCCCTCTCCTCTCCCTCTCCTCTCCCTCTCCTCTCCTCTCCTCTCCTCAATATTTTATTTTTTAAATCTTCTAAATATGCTCATTCACAGAGTAGTTCCTGGTGTCTGACAGAAAGCAGTGGTCTGTAGCCCACAGGCTGCTTAACAGATCTAACTAGCTCGCAGTGGTTAGGGTGCCTTCACCGGGTGGCGATGCAGTGCTCTCAGGCTATTGTATTAACACTTGTGCACCTTTCTCTGAAATAACTTGCCAGTTTCCCCAGTAGTTGAGCTGTTTCATTATTCTAATATTATACTAGTTGATTTCAGTGAATTAATATCAAAATGGGCTATGAATGAATTGAAAGCATGTTTGCTCTTCATAGACTATTTTCAGTAACTATGGTATAGTTATAATAGAAAATATAAATTCAGCAATCTTTTATATTTCAAGCATTTATATGTTGAACCTGTTTTAAGCAAAAATTATCTCTGGCCTCTAATGGATTGCTAACATTATAATTATTTATTATAATGTGCTTTTCCGAATAAAATTCTTGCTGGATGATCATCACATTCCTTTTTGAAATAATGGGAGGGTTACTAAAAAGTTGATTACTGTTTGCCTGTTTTTCAACTGTTTGCACACAGCCTAATCATTTTCTGTTAGTAATAGTACTTATGCAGTGACAAAGATCTGTGCAATTTCAACAGCTGAATCATTGCCAGTTCTTTTTATTTAAAATATGGCAACTGGAAGGAACCGAGCAATGGCCATCTACTCTTTCCTGTTTACTTTTTCCCCTCTTCCTATATTTTTGGATGTTTACATGATGTCTGAAGTGTATGGCTTGACCAGTCATTTCAAGCTCTCGGTTCCCCTACATTTATCAGGAATCGGTTCAGCAGAGCAGTTCGTAGTACCACCCTGCATTTTCACGTGTTGGGAGACAGCATGTGTGTCACTTCCAGTGTCTGTGACGTGTGTGTGCGGTGGTCAGATATCCAAACTGAGGAAGAGTGTTGCTGGATTTGGGAACAACTCCACATTCAAAGAGGTAGGCCTTTTACTTAACCCTCACTGTCAGTCACTGACATGAAACATTTTGCTGCTTTAGAGGAAAAACCTACTGCTGAAATTAGAAGGAATGAATAGGGATGGAGTTTCGCAGATTTGCAAGGGCTTTTACCTTCTCAGTTCTCATTACCCTCGTTAGCATGCTGAAAACTGCCTTTCTGGCTGGCCCTGCTGTTTCTTGCAACATCTGGGGAGTGTCAGTACAGCTGTTACTGCAGTTGTGTCAGTGTGCAAAACACATTTTAGACTGTTTACATCCCCTGCACTGTGTTTCCTCCTGTCATCTGAGAATATGTAAAAAGAATATTGGAGCACATAGATGTCTGCATTTTTTAGTCCAAAAAACTTGCTGGAACTGTGTTCCATATAGAGCCGAGACCTACTGTGGCTTGCTATAAATGTAACTTTGACTGTAGATTACTTCAGTAATCTATGAAATTACTAAAATACCTACTTTTAGAAGGTTTTTAATTATTGCTGATGGCAAGAAAGTTTTAAAAATATGAAATACATGTTTCATGATTGTGGTGGTTTTACCGTGCTAGGCAGTTGAACACCACAACTGATAAATGATAATAATAAAATGATATGATCCATATGATTGTTTTGAGCAGCTAAGTGCTCATACATGGCAGTCTAAGTGTGACTATATGTTTTTCCTAGTGATTTATGTGCTTTTTCTTTAAATTAGTGAACAAATGCAAGAAATGTCAATTTTAGGTCAAAAAATGAAATGGAATATGTAATCATTTTTATCTTTCATAAAGGAAAATGGTCTGATGCACAAAGCACTGTGTTGTTGGAAAATGTGATTAAAATGGAGACAACAGAACTGAACCCCCAGATAAGCAGGGTGGAATAATTCTACAAGGGAGGAAATTGAATGTTTGTTATTCGTGACTTGGGCATTGGCAGCAGAAATATAACTATCACTTGAAATTAAAAATGCATCCAGAAGAGAACTGGGAGTTTCAGAAAGCGTTTTGGGAACAGATGCAATTGCTTTTGCCAAGATCAAAATATGTGTGTGGGCTAATACCAATTCATCATGAAAGTGATTTTTTTGTTTTGTTTTGTTTCAAACACAAATTTCAGATTTTTTTAAAACGTCTTTTTTGTTTGGTAGGGAGACAACAAAAATGTCTGTATAGTTTTTGGGCTGTGAAAGCATTATGGACCTGCATTTACCATCTTGAATGGTTCAAGAGATGGAGTACCTACACAGAGTTCCTCATCTGACATTGCTGATAGTCTTCACAAATGTGGTCAGAGCCCAGGAAGTGATCTTGGAGCAGGGTGTGTTTAGCACTAATGTATCTCTGTCTGATGTGACCTGATATTAGAACGGTTCAGCTCAAGAGCAAAACTTAGGTGGGTCTTTTCTTTGCAATTGCACCAGAGGTTTGCTCTTGCATTTTTTTCACTATTGAACATGATTTTTATAAAACTAGGAAACATTTATGACTTCTCTACATGTGAGTACTCTTTGCTTGCAAACATGGGTATTAGCTTTACTGAAAAGGATTAACAAAATTGAAGGTGTATTAAGATATAGGCAGTGTTTGCCTTGTACCTAAGCAGCTGTGTCAGGACCTCCTTGCTGATCCTTACTTCGTGAACAGAGCAGCTCCACAGGCAGTGTGAATGATGGAAGAAAACCTGGCCAGTGTAGAAAAGGCCTGATTGCAGTGGTTCCTGTCGTGTAACCTGAGAGGAGCCCAGCACATCGTGCTCCTATGAAGCAGGAAGAAATCCGAATTACCACAGGAAGCAGGGGGGTCAGGGGATGCTTCCTCTACACGAAAGTTCAGGAAAGAGGAAAATTGAAGAATTTATTATTTTTTTTTAATGGAGAAGACAGGAAGAGTTGGATCAGTGGTTTAAAGATTAACAGTCGAGGTTTTAAAGGTGAGGTCTAGGTTCATCACGCTGAGCGGCAGTTTCCTGCTGACCTGTGCACTACAAACAAACGTGCCAGCTGGTGTGACGCTGCTCCATGGCTGGGCTGTCGTGCAGGCTGAGTGAGGTCTGCCCAGCATTTTGCCCTCTTGCTTCAACTAGCCAGATGTCAGCATGGCTGTGAGATGTGTGTTTTTTCCACTAGCTGTGGGAAAAATGTATTTAACTAAGCAAGGGTGAAGAAAATGCATTATGTTCCTAATGAAATGTGACCATATTCATATTTTATTTCAAGTTCCCCATCAGCATTAATTAATTACCACCCATGATGAGCTCATCTGAACAGTATCTGGATTTCATGAGAAGCTGCAGTAGGTCATTGACTGGTTAAGAAGCATTAAATTCTCACTCCTCGATGTTTGTTCAGACAAACGTAGATGTATTAGAAAGAAAGGTAGTAATGGCAACATGGAGAATAAAAATACAGGATGGTAAGGAAATTGTAGAGAATTTACACATTCCATTAACTTGATGGCTTTAGGATCATTATGTTCATTTCCTGTTAAAACATATTTAATGCAAAAGGAAACTTATGGAAGAATAGTCTTCAGGCACTTAACATTACTTAATCACTCTAAAAAGATTTGCCTTTTGGTGTAGCAGTAAAACTTTATATGATGATTGCCTATTAAGTATCTGTCCTTTAGGGACAGTAATTACTACTGTAATAAGATCTCCAAGCTGTAAGGTACTAAGTGACCCTGCTGGAATAGGAAAAAATGTTTTTTCAAAAAGTAGATTTATGGCCTGTTGAGAGACTCAGCTCCTTGCTGCTCTTGCAAAGGCAGAACTGTGTAATTTTTATGAGCTTTCTTCTTGTTTGCAAGTGCATGAATTTAATTATTGAGCAAATGAGTTCTCAGAGGGTGGGCAACCCTCCAGGACTGACACTAAAAGGACAGAGGATGGCACACATGAAGTTGATAATGGGTCAAAGCAGAACATGGTTGACACTGGCATCATGTATTTTTAAGATCTAAGAGAACTAATGCAGTGCGACAGCATTAAATGCAGCAGGCAGACTAAAAGAGAATTTGACCTTTTCTCCTACATAATTATAAAAACTCTTTTAAGTCAACTTACCTTGAAAATGACTGGAGATATGAAGATGTACCTGTCCATACCTGCTGTTTAGGAATTTCAGTAGGACACAGGCTGTGCTGATAGGGAACCCAGCTGGGCTTTCCTCCCTGGGGATACTTTTGGGATGGGTCCCTCCACAGAGCTTCGGGACAGAGCGGAGCTGCCCACCACAGCAGCCTGCATTGGAGGTTCCCAAGTCTGGGATGGTAATCTTAAAACAGGTACTCATCCCTAGCCCTGCTGTGGGGGTATCTGCCCTCCATGCTTGGCTCTTGAGAAAGGCAAGCTATTTACCTGAGGCGTGGGAGAGGTGATTTCAGCTTCCCCTGAGCATGGAGCAGGGGAGCACCTGATGCCCAGCTGCTCTTATGGCCTGGGCCAGGGCTGCTGGTGCACAGCTGCCGGCGGTACTTGAATTTGCCTGCTTAGGGCTACCTCACGTCCATTTACTGTTTTGAAGAGGATGATTTGAGAGGACATTTTCCTGTCTTTAGTGTCTGATTGGTCAGTGCAATTCAAACAGGTGTGAGAGTTGGGTGTCTCCTGGCTCTGGGTGCTGACCACACCATGCTGACCTCTCCCGAGCACTCCACAGAAATGCCGTGCATTGAACACAGGTTCTGGAGTCTGTCCCAAGGGCACTTCTTTTTTATCCTCTCTGTTTTACCATATTGTGTTTTCATTTATGGTCATTTCATTTTTTTTTTTCCTGCTTTAGATTGGAAGAGTTACTACCACAGGATGGCCGCTGGCAAGTATCTTGCTGAACATCAGAACTGATCTTCTTAGCAAGCAGTGCCAATCACAGAAAACAGACAAGCAAATTTTATCACTATGGTATCCTATTCCGAAGTTGCAGATAAATTAGCATATTATCTGAGGGTCTTAACAAAAAGTTACTTTTGTTATTTTTTTCTTTAATAAAGTCTCATGGAGTCATGGGACGGCTGAACTAGTCTGAGGGTACCACAAGATACTTGCTTTGCAAAAATGTTTGGTCAAAGGTTTCCCTCTCAGCAAGAGAAATGGTTAAGCAAACATTTTTAATTTCTGTTATTTGGTTGACTAGCTTAATAGCCTAAGAAAACAATTACAGCAGTAAAGACGCGGGCTCGCTGCTGGATGCCGCAGAAGCTGAGCCGTTGGATGTGGTGCCAAGCACCATGCTTTGTGCTGGGGCTCTGACCGTCAGGCTGTGGGTGGCACCTATTTAACCGAGAAAGTGACACGGGGTCTTAGCAAGAATTATTAGCTTCAGTTTTCTTAGATGTTTGTTATTTGTTTGAGGTGAAGGTTTTATTAGGTAAATTCAAGAGATGCTTCTACTTAAATGATTCAGAAAAGCCAATAGTGATTACTGTAGGATGGGCTCTAAAAGAACATGTTTTTCACATCTGTGCAGAGATGGCTGCTCAGGCAGTTACATCATGGCACTCGTGGCCTGGCTGGTGAGCCTTCCCAGGAGCTTTGAATTCTTGCCACAGCTGGGCAAATGTTTATTTTATTTTATTTTATTTTATTTTATTTTATTTTATTTATTTATTTTATTTATTTATTTATTTATTTTGGTTTAAAAAAGTTGGGCTTTTTCTAATCTAAAAATTGGAAATACTTTGCAGCTTTGAATCAAATTACTTTCTAAAGGAAAATCTATAAATTCCTAGGTACTTGATAAAATTTTGTTTCAATGTTCTTATTGCAAACATTTATACTTATAAAAGTTATACTTATTTGTAATTTAAGAAAAGCAGTACTAAAACAAAATAATTCATTTCCTTTGAATTTCTCTTTGAATCATTCTGTTAAGTAAATTTGCTTACATTTTGTTTTCAAGTGTAAAAGATTTAATCTGAAAACGCCTTGACATCCAAATATTTTATCTTGGATGAAATATTTCTTTTCATTGAACCTAAGGAGATTTTTTTTGTGACACCTCATCTCACTGGAACATAAAGAAATAGGTTTAAAATGTTCCAAATAAATCTGAAATTGATTTTTTTTTTTTTTTTTTTTTTTGTAATCTGAACAGTTTGTGTGTGGTGCTGTGCAGACGTAGCATCTTAATGACAGCCTTTGAAGATATGAGTATATTGTACAACATTTCACCCAATCTGTTTTTCCTGAAAAACTCTGGTGTATGAAGTTTGACACCAGTGACTTCTCCTAGGTTTGTATAGAAATGTTGAGGTGTTTCAAGGCTGAGATGTCAGCTTTGATCTTCAGTGCACTTGGGCAGCAGCTTATCTGCAGGCCAAGGCTCCTGTCTTTGGGTGAGGCTGTCACCATGGGACAAGGCTGTCACATCAGGCAAGGCTGTGTCACAGCACAACTGCGCCGTGACAGCACTGAGGGCTCCTGCTTGCCTTTTTGCCATCCAGACTCTGATGACTCTGCAGGGTTGCACCCATGTCAGAGTTTGTTCTTCCGAGCTTCTGGAAGGTTTATTTTGTTAACGGAGATTGCTCTGTGACGCTGGAAGGTTTTACTTCTCTGTCTGTGTTGTCTAATAAAAAAGGAAAAGGAAATGTGTAACCTACCCCTTTGAAATTCTCGAACAAAGGCTCCCAGAAAAGCGCTGGGTGTTGCATTGTTGTACTCCTTAACTATAAAATTCATTTTTTTATTACTAGGCATTCTGCTATGTGTTAGGGCACTTTCTGGTGCCAAAAGAAAACGAAACAGCCATTTTCTCGATATATATGTCCTCAAGCTATTATTCTGCATCTGACCTATTGTCTGGATAGAGTTGCTTTGGCTGCAGCGAAGATTTCACTCCTCCTGTTTTACAGCACCTGGAGGAAAGCCAGGCACTGGGAAGAGAAAGTAGGAGTATGAGATACTGCTGTGCGTCAGAACGGCCTTGAAATGAATGTCGTGTATTCTCAGCTTTGAGAACTGAATTCCATGGGTTGTAATTGAATCCTCTGTCAGACCCATGGGGCTCAGTTCTTCAGCTTGGATATTTCTGTCTTCACATACACAGGAGATCAAAGAAGCACTTGATCATGCGCTGACTCTTCCGAATTGTGATAGCAGCAAATAGGAAAGAGAAAGAATAACTGATGTGAATCATTCTGACAGAAGGTTTCACTGCAAAGGCCAGGCACTCTCATGTTAAGTAGCTGTATAATGACTGAACCCTTCCTTAGCTGATGGGCTCTGTGGTGCTGCTCGCTGCTTAATTTGATCATTTCCTCTCAGTTTTATCAAGGTTACATACAAATTGCTGAAATGATGTTGAATGAATTATGGTCCCCAAATATTGTGAGGTGGTGCAGTGATGCTAAATGTGTCTCTGGTGTGCAGCAACATGCTGGACCCGCCACGTCTGCCAGCTGCTGGTCTACTGTGGCCTCCTGTCTGGGCTCACTGCTGTGCAGTTTTTCTTTTGTCCTATGCCAAATACCTATTTTCAGCAAAAAATAAAATAAAATTGAATCACGGCTGTGATGAAAGAATATTCAATTGTATCAGCACCCTTGCATAAACACAGTTTTTCTTTCCTGAGGATGGTTATATGCTCCCAAACTGCTTGGGTTAGGGAGCTTCTACCGTCATCAGTGGTGGCAATGCATGTGCTGCTTGAAGGCTTGGCAGCGCCAAGTATCCCCTAGAAGGTACATTCACTCAAATCATGGGCTTCATGTTTCTTTCTTGGGAGATCTACATTCTTTTTTTTTTTTTTTTTTTTTTTTTCTTTCAGGCATCAGAAAAATAAGCTGTGGTCTCCAAACATGTGAAGTATAATTACCAATGAGCTTTCTACCTGTTTTCTGCAATAATAACCGCTTCCTAAATTACATTTTCAAACTCGGTAAAATGGATCAGTCACTGATCTTATCCCTGTGGTGCAATGCTTTTAAAAGCACAGGGATATTAAAATCCCACAGGTGCAGGAGGGGCACATTCAGCTAAGTAGTTTAAAACTGTCATGTGCCTTTTATTCAAAAAATGTATTTATGCTAAAAATAATCAGATACAATCACTGTTGCCTGTGGATACAGATGTACCTTTGTACTGATGTGCTTTTCATTATAAATTTGTGTTCTAGGGGTTGAAGAGTTTCTTTTTGTCTGCCTGAAATATACTATGCTTACCAGTCATGAGATGATGGTTCTTGGAAAAGCTTACCAGCTCCTGCTGGGACAATATCCATTAAACAAGAAGAGGGAGAAACACACAAAGAGAAGGATAATTTTGAAGTTTCATTTCTGCCATCTTCCCTGTCAGGAAGAGGAAATGAAATTGGAGGTCACAGTTAGCAGAATCTGTAAAAGATGAGAGAGCGAGGCAGCAGCTGCACAGAACTTAAAGCAGGCAGCGCGGTGGATGTTAGGCAGCTACAGGCACAAAACTGCATCAGCTTCCCCCACTGCAAAGCCCAGCCTCCAGGCAGTGATGCAACAGAGACGATGTGTATGGGATGGCAACATTGCAAGGCCCCTGCTAAAATCAAGATAGTCTTTGGTACAGGAGTTTTGCAGTTCTCTCTCTCCAAGGGCAGTCCTCTAAACACGGTGTAAGTAATGCTGTTTTTGCTCAAAAGTTTAAAATCACGAACTAACAGTAGTGCTGCCTGTGTCTAGCTGAAAGTCTCAAAACTTCTGTCCAGCTCTTGAACTCCAGCTCTTTGTGAATATTGGGCTTGTATGTAGGAAAGAGTTGTGCTGCCCACGTGTAATGAAAAATTAGTATTTGTGTTCTGAGCTAGAAGGTGTTCTGATCATACCTATTCATGTGGCAACTGGGCAAGGGAAGAGCTGTTCCCAGGGTTGGTCACTCTCAAGCCTGTTTCTTCTCAAAGCTCTCCAGGTGTTCTCTGTGCTCCACAGCTGCTGCCCAAGGGAGGACAGACTGCAGCAGTCGTGCACAGGGCTGTTTTGAAAGCAGAAGCAAGCCTGCTGTTCAGCCTCGGTGTGACCACTCAGTGTGCTCTTCCTTTGCTGCGGGCTCCTGCAATTACTTTTGCATCTTGCTTGCCCTATGTGACAAGGCATTTTTTTTTTATTATTTCTGCTTCTTTTTGTTAAACCAGACAATTAAGCTTTCAAGACTCAAGCTGTGCTGACAGCACTGCATCTTTCCAGCAGAATTAAAAAGTATTTTAACATGCAGTTCCAAGTCAATGTGCCTTCTGCCTGTCTACCTGCACTGCCTTGCAATGCATGCACTGATCCTGCTCCACTGTAACCCGATGGTCTGCAGGCAGCCCCAGGCAGCTCAGCTCCCCGCAGTGCAGCAGCTGTGTCACAGTGCTGAAGGCAACTCGGATTCAGTTCCCGATATGCCCTCAGGTGTGTGAGCTGACTGAGGGGAATCCTTACTGAATTTGCCACTTCTGAGCATGAGCACCAGCAGCACCAGCTTCATGGCTCTCAAAGCGGCATCCCTGCTGAAGGATTCTCTCAGCTTCTTCTGCTCCCTGACTTAAGAAACTGATCTCTTCAATCTAGGCCTCTAGATGTTTAATTTCAGCGTGAAATTTTGATTTTTCATTGTATTTTTTTTCTCTTTGCAGAATCATTCAGGTGAATTCAGTTGTATTTGTTACCACTGCTGTAGATTTGACACTTGATTTGGGGGCAAGTAAAGCATTTACTAAAAGTATTACCCCTTTCTGTATCATTTTCAAGCTGATCTATGCCACCTTCTGGTGCGTACTCACAGATCTTAGCCTGTTATTTTGTTCTGAATAAAGCAATGGGCTGAGTTCTCCTGCTGCAGCTGTATCAGAGCAGCCTGACCAATTGCATTTTGCAGATGAATAAACGGAGACTCCAGACCCTTAAGGTGAGGAACCCTGAATTCTGCTGCATGCCTGCTGCATTTCAGTTGTTGCTTTCTGCTTTCTATTCTCAACAAACAAATGAAGACAAACACCTCCACCCTTTGTCTGCTATTCTGAGCATGCCACAAGGTCACATCGTGCCTCCCTCTCCCTTGGCCAAAGCTCTGTCCCCGCTTGGTGATCCATGCCTCATGCATCTCTCCTGAGGTTTCCATCCCATATCTTGTGGGATTTTTATTTATTTATTTTTGTAACTTATTCCCCAGGACTCCTGCTCCAGGATAGCTTGAATTTGGTGAAAAAAAAAATATTACAAAAATGCTGGATGGGCTCATGTGCTACTTCAACAGCAGAATGGAAACAAAAGGTGGAGCAACATGGAGAGGGGGGCAGCCAGATAGCGAGGAACTGCTGCTGCAGCAGTACTTCAGGGCTGGAGGTGCTTGCATGTTTTGCATTGCAGGTAAGGTGAGAAAAGTGTCCTGTGGCATCAGCCACCTCTCCCTTTTGCTGCCTCCCACCCCATCATCTTAAGCCTCTGTTTTTCTTCTTGATGCTGTGCATGCCTTGTCTGGTGAATGCTGATGAGAGAGGAGTGAGTGCAGGCTGCAGGCAGGTTTTTTATGCTCAGCAAATGATCTTAGGCCTTTTCAAATGAGTGACTGCACATTGCACACTCCTCTAGAGCTGGCTCTGCTCGCTACCCTTTGGTACCCCAAGATGAGGTAGCTGCTGGCAGCTCATCTTTTTTTGGCTAGCATCCCTTTTTGCTTCCAGGAAAATGATGAGTTTATGTCAGGTTCAGTAATCCCGATGTCTGCACAGCTGAGAGAAATAGCACTTTAATGTGTGCATGTGTATATACGGAAACTACAGCTTTGACAAGCCTCTCTTCTGCCTTGGTAAAGAAACAGCGGGACTGAAAAGCCGTGGAGTTGTAATACGCTGGCTAAGGTCACCAGTTTTCAGTGACTCACAATCTGCTATACTGGCAGTCCAACCACGTAGCAGGTTGTGCTTTTTTTATCCTCTGTTTCGTTCTTAAAAAAAAAAAAAAAAAAAAAAAAAAAAAAAAAAAAAACTCTACATCAGAAAAGCTGATACTTACAAACATCCTGGAAGGTCCCTCCCTTTGACAGGGTGCATGTACTCAAGTACAGAAAGCTCTGCTCGCTGGCATCCCTCATGATGTTCTATCAGCCTATTTTTGCACTGGCAAGGAGGCGCTCTTTCAGTTTTCATTAGGTGAGAGTTACTTGGAAAGATACTTGGTAGGTTGTCTCTCTGGTACTCACCCTTTCCACTTTCTGCACTCTCACTGCTGAGCTGGGGAGGAGCTGGGCACAGGCAGCTGAAACGTGCTGGGGCACTGAGATGCTGCTGGCTGCCACTGTCTAAATTCCAACGTGAGGGACAGGTTCCACCTTTTTTCCTTTTCTGTAGGTCTGACACTGCCTCAGCATTTAAGGATAGTATTTGGAAATGGTCAAATAATGTAATTTGTTAAAAGAACCTGAAAAGAAGGACCTGACTTCAATTATTCATATTTTATTTTCAGGCTTTTTCAACTTTTCACACATTTATTTTCCTCTGTCTTTCTTTTACCTCCCTTCTCCATCCCCAGCTTTGTTGTTTACCACCTGTTGAAAATACATTTTGGACCAAGCGCATGTAAAACCACTGGGAAAGGTGGCTGCTTCGTTTCAAGATATAAGGAAACTTTAAAATCAGATTTAAAATAAACAGAAGTTGCCCCTTAGATTTGTCTGCATGGATTAGTATCTGCTGCTTACCCATACACCTCTGTGGCCATGCAGAAACGGGCATGGCAGCAGAGCCCTTGGTTGCACGGCGCTGCTGAAGGAGTGGGCAGAGCCTGCAGAGTGCTGTGCAGGTATCTCTTAGGAGCAGGTCACAGGCAAATGAAGCAATTTGTAGAAGAATAGTCTTCACCAGGATGATTCATGCAGATTCACAAGAATGTATGAAATAATGGTCATTAATTTCTTTAGGAAAAAAAACAACAGGCATGCATTTGCACTCTCTATAGATATCAATTCAAATACTATTGTGCTTGCATCTCCTTGTACTCCTGTGAGAAATTTTATTCTTTATTTATTCTCATTTTATAGACTGAGACACAGGGACATACTT
Source organism: Oxyura jamaicensis (assembly GCF_011077185.1). NCBI lineage: Eukaryota > Metazoa > Chordata > Aves > Anseriformes > Anatidae > Oxyura > Oxyura jamaicensis. Next base: position 704,457 of record NC_048905.1, read on the forward strand.
GGCTGAGGATACAACATGACTCTATCTGAAGTTTTCTAGGAATTTTGCCATAGTTAATATCACTGATTGAAAGGCTTGAATGTAAAGAAGGCCACTGATGCTTTTCATAGCCTGGCCCTCCTCTGAATAGACACACACAGATGTCCAGTTTTAGCTTGTACTACTGCTCAGAAATTTGCTCTGCCTATTCCTGCTGGTGAGAGACCTTACGAGAGAGGGAAATGCCTCCTGATGCCCACAAATCATGAGCAACACAGGAGGCAGGACCACCTAAACCACAGCCCCACTTCAAAAGCATCCTGCTAGCATTTGACACCTTTGCTTGTTTTTCCACATTTCCTCCTTTCTTTGTTCTCTTTTGCAAACTCAGACTAGGAAGGATTGTGCCTGGATACAGATATCTGCAGCTCTTGTGGCTTTTTCGGACAAGTTGCTGCCAATCCATTGGTTCATGCAGAAGGTCCTCCAGAGCAGACCTCCAGCCTTCAGTGTCTGGGCTTTAGCAGTGGAAATTTTTATCTTTTCCAGCATGAAAACAAAGCTCTTCTCTTGACTGAGATTTCATGCAGTGCTGACAGCATTTGCTGGGGTGCTGCCAAAAAATGAAGGGCAGTATTTTCTTAAAAAAAGCAGAAAGTGTATTAAAAGTTTCTAGGCTGTGTTTGTGAAGATCTCAGAGTCGCTTGATTAGGAGCTTGAAGTTGGTCGGACTCCTTCCAGCTCCCCCACTTCACCCTCCGTTCTGCATGATGCTGCAGCTGTTCTGATGAAAAACAGTTATTTAAAAATTTGCTTGTAGCTATGGCAACCTTCATGCACTGTATTCCAATTGAAACTCTAAAACAGCAGCAGAAGTTTCTTAATAGGATATTTATGAAGATTTTAGTCTTTGTATATTTTAAAATGGAAATATTCAATTTTTAAAGGAGGTTATCAAAATCTCATTAATTGTGGAACTGCATTTTTGTTGTGAGAGCTCCTGCTTAGTGTTTTTTGTTTGTTTGTTTGTTTGTTTGTTTTTGTCTCATTTTTGTTTAAGATCCCTCTGGTTGCTTTAACTCCTGAAAGCCCACAACCTGGGGCACTTAGCAGCCAGCCACTTGCTCCTCCTGCTTGTGCCTGGCCTCCCGCTGTTGCTAGCAGATGGCTGTGTTTATAATGGTACTGTGTAAGGACATGGACACTGGTCTTGTATGGATTGGGCTGGCCGGGCTGGAGCATTGCCAGTCTTTCCCTTCCCACAGTAAATAACGCAGGTAGTTTATTTTACCCCTTGCCCATGCAGTTTCCAGGTGTCAGCCTGCTCTGGGAGAAGCAAATAGGTGTGTTTACAGTTGTCTTATTTAGCACCTCAGTGATATTTCAACATTTCTTCTCAAAGGCACAAACTTTTGGGGGTACTCACATTTTGGCTATGCACAACCTCAATAGGTTTTAGCCTCACAGGCAGCTTGGTGTGTTAGCTGTACCTTGGAAGGGTTAAATTCATAAAGCTACTAATTTTCTTTTTTCTTCCCTCTTCTTTTTCTCTGTACATATGCACCTTCAAAATCATGTGGATAAAATTAAGCATTGCTGAGACGTGCACTCTGCTGCCTTAAACCCCCTGAGCTGTGGTGTTATGTTCTGGTGCCTCCGAAGTGTGGATTAGGTCTCATTAATACTGGTTCTTGACCAGTGGTTTTGACACAAACTTGTCAAAGGGATTTGCGTAATTACAGCTGAAACAGCAAGGGCTTTTTGTTAGGAAGCTCCCAGCACTGTGGCAGGGAACTTTGCTCTCAGCGATAGGGCTCATGGCCTCCAGCTGCTGTGGGAACATGCCTGCCATGTCACTCTTGCTTTTTTATTATTTTATTTTATTTAGGCACCTGGGCAGGTTTGAAGCTGCTGGTTTGCTGCTGGAAGACACCTGAGGTGGACAGGCACGCTCCTCAGTTTGGTCCATTATGCAGACTTCTGTTTCAGCACCTTTTGTTCATACCACCGGGCATATTCCTGACCCACACAGTGAAATGTGCTTTTTTTGGAAATGTCTCACAATAGGTAATGATGAGCCAGCTGAGGAGGTGTTCTCAAGGTATTCAAACAGGATTTTTGTGTTTCTTTATACTAATCTGTATAAGAAGAGTTGAATCGGTCACGTCTCACAATACATCTAAGAGAAAACATCTAAGAGATGGGAAATGTTCAACACCCTGCACCTCTCCCACTCTGCATTTCAGGTGACTGGCATTGTCTCCATGCTCCTCCCTGCACAACGAGCATCCAGTGTCTGATCCACATGCCACATCTATTGCTGTTATCAGAAGAGACCGGGACACTGATGAATATATGCCTATTAGATAGGTAGGGCTCTAGATGGGGAATTGCATGACTGTGAAAGAGATTAAATTAAATGATGAAACTTTGCAATCCATTGACTGTACTAAAGCAACGATGCTTTGCTTGGGGGTGCATTCTTAAGGAATCATCTACTCTAGACCATGCAATGTGCTCTAAGGCATTAGTAGACACAAAGGAGATGCAGGGCTTGGCTTTGGGACTGGATCTAGGCTTTGTCAGTTCTGTGATATACCATTTCCATGTATCAGTACACCTACATCTCATAGGAGTTGCACAGCCCTGCATGTGTGGAGGTGAACTGAAGGGATGAGCTGTGTGTGCTCAGCCCTGCTGAGCACCAATAGGGTCTGTTACAGACCAGCACAACACAGAAGAGGCTGGAGGCACGGGGCTGCAGGGATGTCATCCAGTCACATCCATCCTCTCTTCCACTAGATCTTGTGCTAAGAATACCTTGGCCAGCCCTGAGGATTAAAACTCTTCTGCATTTTCTGGAAATTGCCATGTGCAGCATGTAGGCATATGGGACCTCATTGCTATCTCATACGTATGCTGTGGGTATGGAGGATTAGTGCCAAACTGGGGATTAAAATAGCACTAACTCCCTCTACTTTGGGACACTGTACTGAAGCGAAGCAGTCATACTATGAGCCAAATATTTCTGGCTTAAGAGAAAATATTTTGATTCACAAAGAAGCAGTCAGGAAGCTAAGTTAGAGCTATGGCATACCTTCCTATCTTTTGCTGTTTTGTTGGTTGGTTGTAAACTCAAATTGGCTTCTTTTAGCAGCTGGACAAAGTGAACGCAATGACAACAGGGAATGATCCTGGGAAATTTGCATCAATAGGGTTTGTACCTTGTACATGTTCTTCCAGGGCATTGGTAACTTTGAAATTTCTCTCTGAAATTTTCTTAGCCTGTAAAGCTTTATTGCTCCTTCCTGGCTAGCCACATGGGAAACTCTGGCCCTGTATTTCTACTTTTTTTTTTTTTTTTTTTTTTTTTTTTTCTTTCCTACAGGGATTTGTCTCTTTCCCCTTAACCTCACAACTCACATCCTCTGGGGAAAAAAAGTTCTCTGAACTTCAGGTTAAATAAAACCAGCCTCATATAGCCCCCTTTTGAAGTCCTACAAATCTTCAGATAAAGCCTAGTTCTCTGCCACAAACTCCTCAAAACAGCTGAGAACCTAAAAACGTGCACGTTTATTTGAGCAGAACCAAAGGCATGGGGAGCCGCCGCAGCTCCGGCCCCTGCCAGCTGGCCCCGCTGCTTCAGAAGGGGCTGGAGCGGGGTACAGCCGTACCTCGAAAAGTCTTAAACCCATTTCACGTTTGAGGCTTTCTCTTGCCTTGGCTCAGAGCAGCAAGAAAAGCTGAGAAGCTCGTTTTGCGCACTAGAGGGCAGGAACGTAACGGCAAAGGCTGAGGCGGCCGGGCCCGGCCTAGCCGGGCCCGCGCAGGCCTGAGGGGGGCGCCATGTCTGGGCGGGCCTGGCGGGGCGCGGGTGGGATTTGGGAAAACCACGGGGAGTGAACATTTACCAGTTAGTTCTACAGATGGAATTCTTAAAGGGAGAGAGTGTTTGCTTCAGGGATCTGAGCTTTTGCAGAGAATTCACCCGTGTCATTGGGACAAGGGGGCAAAATCAGTAAGGGGTGATCTCTGAACCATTACTTCCATGGCCCTGCACTGGGAATTGGTCCCTTTCCTCCCCTGGACTCTGCAGGAAAAGAAATTTAGTGCTCTCAGGCTTGTTTAATCAAAACAGCTCTGCAGTTGCCTTTGCTTCAGGGACTGTCTGCACAGAAGGTTGCTCATCTGAACCTCAAACGTTTGTGCTGTCTCCTTCCCGCATCCCCATGAAGCCTGGTTTGCAGCAGTGCGTGGCTCACTTTCATTAAGCTGACTGCAGAACTACTTGGAAGGCCAAACACAGCTCTCCAGATTTATTAAAATGCATTGCTTGCTTTTTGTCGGCAGTGCTGATGCTGTTAAGAACAACAAGGCAAACACCTTAATAGTCAAGCCAAGAGCCTGTGTAGCATTTATCTCTCACACACACAAAGGTTGGATATGGCTCAGCTGTTGCTCTACAGGCGGTGGTGGTATTAGTTTTGAATACTGGTGGAAATAAGTGCAGCTGGGCCTGTCTAGAAGCCTGTGTAGCTGCAGAGCTTGGTACTGGGCTGCAGAGCTGATTGAGCCCAGGCTTGGTTCAGAGCATCCTCATGGGTGCAGAGCTGGGGTGGGGGCTGAGCTGATTCTGGCAAAAGGAAGTCTTTGGTTGCCTCAGGAAGACACAGGGGCTGAAGGACTCTGGCATCATGAGGGATGAAGTGCCATGAGAGCATGTTGTGTGCCTGCCAGCCATACTTGTGAAATAAAGGGGACGGAGGCAGCTCCGCATGTTCTCTGCTGGGAGAGCACACTACAGAAATAGAAACAACTCACCCAACACCACTCTCCTCTAGGTAGAGCCACCTTTCCACAATGCACAGAAGCACCCCAAAATGCTCATTCTCCATGCACAAAACAGTTTAATTTTCTGCCTGTGCTGCAAAATTACTCCAGTTAGTTAATAATGTTAATGGTTGGTGGGGTTATTTTGCATGTATGAAAAGCTATGGCCACTGTCCAACTCAGTGAGGTCTTCTTTTTATGTGAACAAGGACATCTAAGTATTGCAAATATAAGGCAGGGAGATTAAGAGCCTCACTGAATAGCTGCACAAAGAGGCTGAAGGATAGCACTGAGTTGCCTAAATACAGATACATCAGTGGACGTAGATGGATCTCACCTTTGAGAACCGGTCTGAGTATCTAGTGACCAGCTGCAGCTTGCATCCCATCTCAAAAGGTAGAGTCATTTGTTTAAAATGCTAAACATTCATTTAAGAGTTCCTTCAGTAATGACTCATGGAGGAGACTGCAGTGAATCACTACTCAAATTGTCTACAATGTGAAAAATTTAGTGCAGAAAAAAGGTTAGTGAAAAACCTGTGAGGTCCAAGGTGATCACAGCCCAAACTGCTGTAATCATTTTAACTTGCTATGTGTGGTTAGAAAGCTGCCTGGCAGAGAAGGACCTGGGGGTATTGGTTGATAGTCGGCTGAATATGAGCCAGCAGTGTGCTCAGGCGGCCAAGAAGGCCAGCAGCATCCTGGCTTGTATAAGAAACAGCGTGGCCAGCAGGTCCAGGGAAGTGATTGTCCCCCTGTCCTCGGCTCTGGTGAGGCCGCACCTCGAGTACTGCGTTCAGTTTTGGGCCCCTTGCTACAAGAAGGACATGGAGGTGCTCGAGCGAGTCCAGAGAAGGGCTACGAAGCTGGTGAAGGGTCTGGAGAACAAGTCTTACGAGGAGCAGCTGAGGGAGCTGGGACTGTTTAGCCTGGAGAAGAGGAGGCTCAGGGGTGACCTTATCGCACTCTACAGGTACCTCAAGGGAGGCTGTAGCGAGGTGGGGGTTGGTCTATTCTCCCACGTGCCTGGTGACAGGACGAGGGGGAATTGGCTAAAGTTGTGCCAGGGGAGGTTTAGGTTGGATATTAGGAAGAACGTCTTTACTGAACGGGTTGTTAGTCACTGGAATAGGCTGCCCGGGGAAGTGGTTGAGTCACCATCCGTGGAGGTCTTTAAAAGACATTTAGATGTAGAGCTTAGGGATATGGTTTAGTGGAAGATTTGTTAGTGTTAGGTCAGAGGTTGGACTCGGTGATCTTGGAGGTCTCTTCCAACCTAGACTATTCTGTGATTCTGTGCTAACTGCTGCAGTCTGGGCTCAGCCTCTCTGCTGATGGTTTTTTCCACTGGATGATTGTTATCCTTCCTTTTGGATTATATTGGTATTGCCCAGTGTCCAAATATAGAGTAGCACATTGTTTCCTTTCAGTGCTTTTGTATGTAAAATCTGTTAATCTGTTCTGGCACCTGCTTTGGCCCATAGCTGTTGCAACTTTCTGGTGCTGTTTGAAGGGGAAGCCTGTGTACAGTCACAGAAAGCAGAACTGCAGGGGTCTGGCTGCCCAGAGGTGCCCAGGTGCCTTTGGCTGGTGGGACTCTTCTGTCAAAGGATCACAGGAAGACACAGACATGCTGAAGTCATGCTGGTGATGTTGTGGATGGAGCCTGTTTCAAAAGGAAATACTTTCATCCTGGTAGATCAACTACTGGACCAAACAGGTAGGGGATTTCTGAGGTCAATATTTGAATCTTTTAAGAACAGCTACTATGGAGAAGTTGGCCCTAAGGATGGCAAGGGGATTAGCATCCCTGGTTCTAACCAGGGAGGTGAGAAGACTCAGCAGCAGGTATCCAAGATATAGGTAACTCCACAAAACCATAGAGGCAGTTCTGCTCCGTTCTGTACTGTTGAGTAACCAGTACTCAGCTCTCTGCCCCACAGGAGTTACAGGTGGCTCACACAGCCTTCAGCAGTGGAGCAAACAGCCTCCAACACCTCCAGTGGTACTGAAAAGAGATGCTGCCTTGGAAGCTGTGAGGGAAGGAAGGAGTTGGCAGCCAGCTCTGTCTGCCATAGGCAGAGCTGCCTGGTACAACCCATCTCCTGCCATCTCCTGCGGTCAGCTCCAGCTTGGGCCAATCCATGGCTGTGAGAAAGACCAGTGCAAAAGGCAGGGCTGTCTGCTATCCTACTTCATAAAATTTCCTTGCTCAGAATTCAGCAAATGTTGAACATCTAATCTTGATTCAAGCCAGGGGGAGTCTTGCAGCTCCAAAGTAACTAAATAGAGAGACCATCCTTTTCAGAGCAATGTGAGTAACCTGCTGGATGGTGTTGGGGAGGGCAAAACCTCAATTTCCCACAGTGAGTGATGACATAATTACATCATAACTGACAAAGCTGCTGCTTTTAGGAGGATAAATTTCCCAAGGGCAATACTAAGATGACAAGCTTTCAGTTCTGATGTGCCATTTGATGTTTCTCCTTGTGTTGATTTTTATAGCAGTTTCTGTGGAAAAAGTAGCTGCTCAGTAAAATTAATGTGGCAGAATCAGACCCTAAGATGGGGTCTAGGATTTCATCAGTGAGCTTTTCACATATTTGAAGAATTATATTCATGCTAGGACAGACCATTTATCAACTACCAATTTGCTTCCCAGCCCACGTGATGAAAACTTCACCCAGGGATCCTTGCACAAAAATACTTCTTTCTAATACAGATTATCTATGATCAATTATCACAAGAGATCTCCAAATATAGATTGGGTTAAGATATAAGCCCAAAAATTTATACCCAGCAACCCTTAATGGCTGTGCATATGCAGCCTCCTTGCTCTGTGACCCAGGAGAATGGCTTCTTAATATTTCTCTTAAAGACTTAGTGTTTTTGTTGGGTTTCCTGTAAATTCACAGAGTTTCATTTGCAGCCAAATTGCAACAAAAACCACATAATGATTAGGAAGCCTTGCACGTAGATACAGCAAATGCAGTCACAAGATTGCTAAATAGAAATCGCTCTATATTTAAATGCTCATGAGCTGTCAGCTGTTCCTTTGTTTGGATTATTATAGACACATATAAAACATTTGATTGAATGCTCAAGTTTTCACCATCCAGAATCCAGACGGATGTCTGACAAAATAACAAACACTCCCCACTCCACCCCTCCTCAAAATCACCTTCCTGCTTTGGCTGAATTTCTCCCTGTATTGAAGCCAGTATTTCATGGACTAAATTGGACAAAGCAAGCAAACAATCTTCCTTGCATTGATTTCCAAATCAAATAATTGTTAATCACATCAATACTCCCAGCCAATTCAACAGCCTCCGAGGCCACCTTTCCGTCTCAAACAAGCTCCTCTGCATGGATGCCACAGACCCCTCTGTGTGTGCTGAGATGTGCTATTAATTATTGCTGGAAACATTCAGGTCTGATTCCCTCACCTCTTCTTTCTCTTCTCCTCCCCCTCACACAGCAAGGAAGAAACAGAAATCTTGCTCTGCCTGACACTGGATTTCTGACCTCTCTCGGTGATGTTAAGGAGCAGCTGCCCTGTGCTAAAACACAGATGTTGTGCCTCACCAGCTTGCCTGTAAGCAACTGCAATACCTCAGTCTCCAGGAAGCATGGCAGATACTTCACAGTGGAGAGCCACTAATTTCTGGGGCTAAACTGCTATTTTGTGGTACAGGTCTCAGAGGATTTGAGCACCTGCCTCCTTGCTGAGCTGACTGTAAACCAGAAGCCCGATCCTGCAGACATGGACCAAGGGATTGATTCCAAAGCCACGGGCATCTCTTTATGTTCAGTGAGACACCTCTCATGCTTTACATTAAGGCAGAGCCGTGCTTTGGGAAGGTGGACGGCGGCACGAGCAGCATCAGTGTGGGCAGCACGGGGGGGGCAAGTGAGTCAGCTCCTATCCCATGGCAGGTCTGCCTGAGGTATGAGCTCTCCTGTGGCAATGGACAGCTCCTTCCCTCCTTTGCCAAAGAGACTGCAGCAAGAAAGAAAAGTTGATGGACTCAAACTTGGGCACTTCCAACAACAACCCCAGCAATGCGCACACACACACAGAGGAGCCTGTCTGAGACTGATGAGGCTGATGGTCAGTCTGAAGAGGGGATGGGGGACCACACTTGGCCACCGAGATTCTTCCTGCTAGTGAGGCACAGCTCACCAGAGCGCTGTGTGCACGTGGGCACAGCAGGTTGGAAGCGCATATGCTGCCCATTCAACATGTAATAAATTTACCCTGTCAATAAGGAAGACTTTGGGATTGCATCTATAGCATCTCTTAGGAAGGGCAAATTAATTAAAAGCATGAACTAATTAACCTCCCTGCTCTTTGCCTGCTCCTCTGGAAGGGCAGTGATGCTCACCCCGCTGCACACTACTGCCCTGGTTTTGCTGATCCCCATGCACTGCTCCGGGGTGGCTGGGGTCGGAGGGATCTACTCCATCGTGAGGCCAGTGATGGCTGATGGTGCTGTCTGTAAAAGTGTTCTCTTTGCCACAGTTGTCCGTGGTCTGGCTTCAGAATGGCCTGAAATCAGCCTCTGGAATGTAGAGTGGGGCCACCAGCTGAGGCTGAGGCTGGCATGGGATTTTGAAAGGTCTAGAGATGCCCTGGAGATGGCAACGAGTTGAGGCAGAGAGAGCTCTAGAAAGAGACACCAGCTTCTCTTGAGATGGTGAAGCTTAATTTAGGGAGTGCTGTGTAACAGACAGCCCTCTGAACTACCCTTTAGCAGTGTGGCTTTGCGTAGCCTTAGACAAGCTTTAGCCAAGGGTGAAGAAATTGGGGCTAACTTCAGATCTGCCCAGCTTATCCTGCCAAAAACTGCTGCACTGCTTCCTCTGCAGACGGCAGAGGATGTGCACGGCCTGCTGGGGGCATCGTCAGGTTCTCTGGTGGCTGCACAGTCAGCTCATGTTGGTGCTACAGGTGGCTCTCCCCGTGAGAGCTACTCTGTATTCTCTTGCTGTCACATTTTCCTATCTGTTCACTGTATACTAAATTGCGTGTTCTTTGATAATAAAGGTTTTCTCCTTCAAATGTTCCTGTTTGCACAGCAGCTTCTGTATTATGATATTTTCTCCTCTGAATAATCATTTTCATAATGTGAAACTGAAAAGAGACCCCAAGCAGCTACCATGAAGAAAGGAAGATTCTCACAGAACAAATCGCCACAGTTTCAGTTAAATTTCCCTGTAAATGCCTGTTACTTCTGCAGCTTCCTGGGAAGGCAGCACAAGGAGAATTATCCTGCTCTGGTTTTACCTGCTGACCGTACCAAACAGTTTCCTCAGCATGCTGTCAGGTGGTGGTGTGGAGCTGATGCAGTCGCTGTTTTCTGTTTAATAGAGCTGATATTCAAATCAAATGATGTCCCTTGTCACAGGTGTAATTTCATCCTTCTACAGCACTTGCCAGGAACAATGTAATGACCTCATTGTTAGATACTGTGCTTGGCTCATTGCTTTAAAAGGTGTTAGCACTTCATTCGCAATAGGTTTGGTGGCTTAAACAGTCTAGGTGCTGAATTTTTAGTGGTAACAATAAGGTATTTTATTTGTATTTGAAGGAGGAGCAGGAGGTACAAGTGTCTTGTGAGAAAGCTTGTCTGTGTGAGACCAAGTCCAGCTTTGCAGCCCTGATGGACCATGCCAGCACCCTTTTTTCAGGTGACTGAAAATGCCATAGTTACTGCAGGTGATTTGTCCTTTAGTGAAGTTATGGAAAATACTTTGGGGGCTCTGGCAGCACGTGGGTGAGTTTTCCCTTCAGAGAGTCCGGCCAGCAACAGGGTCTAATCTCAGCGCAATGGGAGAAAAATCCTGCCTGTGCTGGAAGCGTCTTTAAATCAGTGACAGGGATGTTTCCTGGGAGGGTGCTAAATAGACATGGCTCTAATGTGTGTAATTAACAGTGAAATTGAAACCCGAGCAAGTGTCCCATAATTATCCTGCGAGGACTGCTCAGAAAAATAAATAAATAAATAAATAAAGTTGAGAGGCTTCGCAGCATTCCCATACTGCAGCTGGGATCTGGGCTTCCCCCTTGGCAGGACTCCCTGGTGGTGTGTGGGGAGGGAAGGCAAAGTTTGAAGGGAGGGACATTTGAGAGTATCTCGAGAGGGGAGGGGAGGGGAGGGGAGGGGAGGGGAGGAAAGGAAAGGAAAGGAAAGGAAAGGAAAGGAAAGGAAAGGAAAGATTTTATTTTTAAAGCCATACACACAAGATTCAGCTTCGTCTGAAACTGGAAATTGTCTCACAGCAACATATGCTAATTCATGAGATTAATTTCCTTCATTGAAATGTGCAGTAGAGTAATTTCACCCTACTTTTGAATGCAAATGTAGCCTGGTTGCAGTAGGTTGCATTTTAGTGTTACAGAGGGGTTGGCTCCCCTGGTCAGGGAGTTGGCACCAACAGGGCTGGGGGTCTCCTGGACACCTGGGGGCTGCAGCAAGGGTACAGCGTGACTTAGAGTTCCCTTCCTGTTTTGTTCCTTGGTTGAGCTGCTTTGTGCAACTTGCAGCAGTCTAATACTCCCAAAGCAGAGGCCTATAAAGGCATAGCCAATATCTGGTATATTTTCACTTTGATTTAGATGAGCAATTAACAAATAGGGGGATTTGCTTCTATTATGATTTGCAATTTGAATTAATGATTCTTCCAGCAAAAATAAGCTACCCCAATAATAACATCTTTATAACCCTGAGGCTTTTGTTTGGGCTGTTTATGGAAATGCTGCATCACAACCATCAGTACTGAACTTGTACTGAGCATCGTAAGCATTGAAAGAAAAAGAGGAATGGGAACAGAGAACGGAGAGGGAGAGGGCGAGTTAAAATGGAGTTTGGCGTCCCCCCCCCTCCCCATTATATTGATTCTTAAAAATTGTTTTGATAACTTTAATCTCCTTAAAATAGACTTGCCTGTGTATTTATATGTGGTGTTCTCTCTGTGCGAGGCTAATGACTGCCTGAAATCATTCACTGAAAGGAATTGTTTGGATGTCTCTCCATATACGTTAAAAGGTGATGGGGTGTAAGATTTTAGTTATTGTTCAGCTCATATCTGGAACTGACTCCAGCCAGTGTCTGCCACAAGTCAATAGCCTCACTCTGTAATCCACCTGCATCTTTTCCTTTTCTGAGCTTGTTCTGTCTGGCTTTATATTGCTGGGCGGTGCGGTCACAAGAGGAATCGTGCAAGAGTGCGAGCATTCTGTTTTGAGGTAGGAAGCTGGTGTGAGGAATTAAAGCTCCTGTTGTGACAGAGATGGCAACAAAAGCAGAAAACTTCCTTGTGCAGGAGGAAAAACTGTCTTTGTGATAACTGAGACATTCAGAGGTGACACCTGGCTATCGATTGATGGGTTTCACACTAATTTCCAAAGTGGTGGTAATGTCAGCCTAGTTCAGTTCTTGCCCAGGGCTGTGTGGCGATGTTGCTTCGCACCGCTGCTGGCTGGCGGTGTTTGTTCCCACCTATGCTTTAGTGTAATGGACACAGAAAGTACAGCAAGTAGAAAATCCTTTATTGATGGCCTCCTCTCCCATTTCCAGATCCTGGGGGCTTTATTGTTGCTGATCGCATACGCCAAGGAAAACCAAGCATATTTCCTGCGGGAAGGAGCCGCCAGTGCCTCGCTGTCTGCCAGGCAGTGGGATCTGTGCCCTCACCAATGCCAATTCCCTGCCACGAAATGTCATCGTTGCAACCTCCACCACCTGGTAGGAGCCAACAGGCTGTGGCTGCACCGTCTGTGGGTGCTTAGGCTAAGCAGGCAGCTCGAGATGATAAGCTGCACTTAAGACCGATATCAGTAAATTACAAGAAAATCTCTCAACCTTAAAATTGCATATGGTAAAAAGCTCCCATTTGCAGATATCACTGTCTAACAGACCAAACCATCTCTGGAGTTTAAGAATAAACCTGGCATACACTGGTGGGACTGGTTATGGGGTGGGGAAAGGTGGGGAGACTGGGACAAAATAGAGGAGCTGTTATTAAAGGAATGGCATCTTAGCAAACATGGTCTTACTCTTAATTTCTCAGTACTTAAGTCACAGTTCAGCTTCCTGCCATTATTAGAGCAATTAAAATGCAATGACTTTTTCACATTTGTTTCAATTCTTGAATAATTAAAGCCACTTTACATCAAGGGTGATCCATAAAGGAAGGCATTTTGCATGTGAAAAGCTGTAAAAGGTGGAAGATGGGGTATGGGCAGTCAGCAGAGAGCAACTGAGACTGGCAATGCTACAGTGAGCTGCCTCCTTTGCACAGCTCTACAGGATCATGGAAAGAGGCCAACTGCTGGATTTCAGTGCTTTATCTTGATTAAACGGCTGTTTCAATTTGGTATTCACTCCTTTCATATTTGTAATCACTTTAAGATTTTCATTTTATAGTATTCACTTATTTAACTGCTTGTTTCCTGCCAAGTCTAAAAAAAAGAAAGGCTTTTCCTTCCCTGCTCCTTTCAGAGCTGCAATAAAGGCAAGAGTTTACACAAAATTACTTCTATATTTAAAGGTTCCTGATGTAAATCTCTGGTTGCTTGAAACAGTCAGAGCTTATAGCTATGGCAGAGAAGTATTAAAGCCCTTTGTGAGTGCCTCCCCTCCCCAGATGCTCAGGAAGATTTTGGGGATTGCTCTGATTCCTTTTCAGGTGTGTGCTGAATGGTTTCTACCATTATTGTCCCCTTAGCAAAACTAGTGAAATGCTTTAGGATCCTCTGACACAAAGGCATTGAACCGTCTGAGATACAAGTATCAAAGGTCTAACAGGCAGCCTCTTGTGGCCACACCTTTCCCAGCCAAGGCAAACTCAGAGATCACCACTAGGAAAGATTCCTGCACACGCAAATGTTATCTCTCAGGTCACCTAGGATGTAGTTTTAAGCCTAACAGCTAGACCAGACCCATGCAGCTCATCTTGCCCCTCCCCAGAATTGCACCATGTTCAAAACTGGGTTTAACTACTGCATTTTGAGTTTGTGAATACAGTCTTAGAGAAACGTATTATGAAACACTTTTCCTTTTTTGTTCTGCACTGCTAACTGGTTTTAGTACAGATAGGGAAGGGAAAGGCAGGCAGACAGGCCAAACAGTGCACTTGTAGGAAAATCAAAGTGGTCCACAGACCTGGCTGGGTACAAAAAATTACTGAAGGAGAAGGCAGTTGTGGCACAGGTCTGCAGTAGGTAATCCACAGACAGTAGGGGTTAATCCAGACAGTGGGGGTGCTACAGCTTCCTATTGCCTGCACTCAGTCACAGAGCTGTAGGGTGGGTTTTACTAGACCAGTTCCTAGTGTATGTGGGTATGAGGGTCTACCAGGGTGGTGGGGAAGTAACTGCCCAAAGAAACCTATGGTCTCGTGCTAGATAGGCTGCTTGATCAAATAAGGGACAGATAATACAAGGAGAAATCTAAAATCTACAGAAAGAGTAGTCCAGCTAGAAATGCTAGGGTCCAAGGGCTCCTTACAATGTTTGGGTTTTTCCCTTTCAAAAAGCAGTAATGCATTTATGGCCCTGATGGTCTCTGAGAGCTGGCAAACTCTCCCAGTCCTTTGTATGGATTTTCTTTAGACATCTAAGTCTCAGTGATATGAATCAATCATATGTGAGCAGCTCTGTAAAAATCTCACATCCTTTCCGCTATGTTTCACCCATCATTCCCTTCTCCCATCCATAGAAAAGCCAACTTCAGTCTTCATTCATAATTGGTACAGAAAACAAGTTTGATGTTTGAAAAGAAAGCTTCCATAATTTCTCCGTAGCCTCAACCCTCTCTCCATCCCTCCAAATATCCAGTTTCAGACCAGATTTGGTAATAAGAGATGTCTGGCAAGAAGATACTGGTTCTCATGAGGTTTCTGACATTGCTGGAAACAGCACCTTTTGTCATAACCGAAAAACCTCGTGGAGTGTGTTTGAGCAGAAAAACCTTCTGAGACTTACAGAGTTGGAAGAGTTGAATGGCCAAGCAAAATCTTGACTATTTATTGAAGCAGCACAGTCACCTCTTGCTTAGAGGAGACATCATCTCTTCATCTCCATTTCACACAGCTCTGCTCCCTGCCAGTTCTTTTCCAGTTGTGCAGAGTGGCACAAGGGTTCGTTACATCAGACCCACAGGAAACTGTAACCTGTGCTTTATACCATGTGTAGGCCACAGGGGTTGCTAATGAGAAGACCGATGTTTAAAGTGTCTGTGGGATTTCAAGGATGTTTGGATTTAGGGACAGAAGTTCTGGATTTTGATGTCTCTTTCTGGCACTGTAAGCAACACAAAAAACATGCACACACTGTA
Organism: Oxyura jamaicensis; assembly: GCF_011077185.1. Classification (NCBI taxonomy): domain Eukaryota; kingdom Metazoa; phylum Chordata; class Aves; order Anseriformes; family Anatidae; genus Oxyura; species Oxyura jamaicensis. The sequence goes on from NC_048905.1 coordinate 719,605, forward strand.
GCATCTCCAAATCTGGGTGACCTCAGTGTCACTTGTAACCATTAATGAATTCCCCAACCTTTCTGCACACTGGAGATTTGACTTTGCTGTGCTTTTTGAGCCAGGGAGTAAAGGTAAAGAGCAGATAAATGCAGAGGTTTGCATTTGACTAAGCAGCAGAGTGATCTGAGCCCAGTCCTGCCCCAAAGGAGGCAGTGTACCTGCAGCCCTGCGGGCTCTGAGCATGACGAACAGAAAAGGAGATGCCGTGAGTAAAGGCAGTCCCACTGCTGTGGCAATGCCAGGCATCTGGGTGAATATCGGAGCAAAGCTTTTTTTTTTTTTTTTTTTTTTTTTAATATTAAAATATTAAATTAAATTAAAATATTAAATTGAATTATTTTTTTAATTATTAAAATATTAAAATTAAGGCTAGCTGATGCCTTTGCTTGGTTTCATGGGACCCACTGGCAGAGGTGCAGGTAATTGCCTTACCAATTGTCATCATCACAAGCAATACAATACTGTATTCACTGCCTGCTTTTACAATGAAGCCAAGTTTTATCCTGCCTGGTTTTACACTGAAACCATAATTCTGTCCTCTATACCACTGTTACTGCAGGGCGTGGAGCTTCTCGAGGTCACAGAACGGGGTGGCATTTCCTTGCAGGCTGCCATGCACTGGACCTGCTGCACTGCAACAGGAGTAAGGGACCACAGGAGGAGGGTGGAAAATTACCTGCCAAGTCATTTGGATTTCGTACAAGGGGTCTCTGCCCAGTTCCCTCCACTGCAGAAGTTTCCTCTGAACACGTATTCCTGCAGCTTGTAGCTGATTCTACTTGCTTTCCCTCCTGCAATTCCTCCTGTCCTTGAATTTGATCGAACCGAGTAGTAAGCAGCATGGTATTCAGGGCTTGGAAGATATAATTTTGTGAGCTACGCTCTGAGAAATTAAAAGAGTTGACCTCCCCATTTCTCTCCTCACCCTTCACCCCCCAGCCCCTAACATGCAGTAAGGGTTGGGTTTGAGAGTTGCTGAATTTTTATTATCTTATGCAATTTTTCTCTGCAGATTGATTTCTGTGAAGCACCTCGGGGTATTTACTAACATAAACATTGCTCCAGTGGCACAGGCTGTTTGTTTACATCGATAGGAGGAAAAGACCCCTTATTACTGATATTTTGACTTCCCTCAAGCCTTTCCCTGGGAGCCAGCACGTAGGCAATATTGATACCTGCTTGCTTAATTTAGGGCCAATTTTCTATATAGATGGATGTGATGATGCATAAATAATACACCACTTTGCTGCATGGATTATTTATTCCTGCCTTCATTGGCATGCATAGCACACAGGCAGACTGAAAGCTTCTCTGGATGGGTATTGTCAGATAACTTGCCAGGTTGTTCCCTAGAGAATATCATCAGACACGCAGAGCTGGAGTTTTTAAAGTCCTTTTATTTCATCCTTTCAATGCACTCCGTGCTGGTACAGCAAAGCGCAGGCTGAATCAGCACTCCCATTAAAATTCCTTATTTTGGGGAGTTTGTAAGTTGCCAGTGAAAAGAAAAAGAGCCGGACATGACTGCAGGAGCTGAGCTCCAGAGATGAAGACATTTGCACAAAATTTTAAAAAGCACACAAAGAAGAATGACAAATGCTCTTTGTATAAAGCAAATCATTGTTCCAGGTGGCTGTCTGGCTGCAGAAGGTGGGCACTGTAGGAATCCCGCTGTTTAATTTGGAGGATTTGGCCATCTGTGTGGGATGTCCTCCTGCCTGCCCTGACCCAGGCTGGGCTCGCTGCATTCGGGTGCAGCTGAGGGCTGGCTGGAGGGCTTGGGCATGGCACGGGCAGCAGTGGACGTCCTTCGCTTCCCAGACGGCTCTTGAGCTCCAGGGGGAAACAAATGCCTGGACAGCTTGTTTGCTGTGGTGCTTATCATAATGCATAATATATTCTACTTAAATAGATTATGAAAGGCCCAGTTCTCCCATTAATTGCAAAATCCTCAAGAACTTCATTATGAGCTGGCCTTAAATGTACATTTTAGAGTCTTAATCACTTGATATGCCATATGCCATTCCCCTAATCTAATAGTGTGAGCAAAACCCACTCCTGAGTACTTTATGTTGAACTAGATTTACAGTTGATAGCAAATAATATTCAGTTCTTCCCTACTGCTGAGAAGGAACCTCTGCATTTTTTTTTTCCTGTGGAAATACATTATTAAATCTGCTGAAATGAGGAGTGAAAGGGATTGAACTTAGAAATGTGTGCTGTAAGTTTGGATACTAGGTACTGCCCTGCTCTTACTCTGAGGTCAGTCCTGGTGTTTTCTGAAAATGGGGAATAGTGACTACCCTCATGTATCTGCCTGCAGAATACTGGCTTGTATAATTAGCACATATTAAATTTGCATTAGGTTTATAGTTTACGGCAGTGCCTCACTGGCTGCATAATGCATGGAAGGATGCTCAGCATCCAGATGCTGGAGTGGCCCATGCTTTGGAAAGCTAATGTAAGTACAGGGATTTTCCTCAGCCAACTGCATGGTGTTTGCTGTTTCAGATCAGTGAAAGCCTACCTCTTCTCCCAACACCTAAACACCTACAGATGACAAAGGAACACACTATTGATTTGATTTTTTTCCTGTTTTTAATGTTTGTTATTACATTTTGTAAAAATACAAGTGAGCCTGAGAGGCTTAGCTGAAGCAAGCCTATTACCCAGAGGAAATTATAGTTTTCCTAAAAGAAAAAAAAAAAAAAAAAAAAAAAAAGGTATTTTGTTAAATGAGATTTCTATGGGTGGTCTGCTATATATTTTTTAATATTATTTATTTGGTTAGTAATTAATTGCCAGGCTAAGCTGTAATAATAAAACCAGCATGGTAATAAGATAATGAGTGCTGATGGGTAGTGGGTGTAAATTTAATTGAGTGATGGGGCTGGCCTTGCAAGAGTAAGGTGTCCTAGTTCATGGGCAGAAAAGGCTAAGAAAAATAAATATGTAAAGTGTAAAAGTCAAGTAGAATGCTGTAGTATTTTGAGCCTATTTTCCTCTGCATGGTGTCCACCAACATGCTGCAGTCCTGTGCCGGCAGCCCTGGAGAGATGAGCAGGTGTGAAGGCGAGTGGTGGGGTTAAGCTGGTGGGTTCTGCATCTCAGTGGGAGGCAACTGGTGTGATTTCAGCAGCACTTTCAGCATTTGAGAAATGTGAGCATTTCAGGGTATGCTCACACACTGCTTGGTTTTGGATGAGTACACATGGGGAGGGCTGGGAGCGACTAGTCAGGGGGAGGGATGGGAGTACTGGCTGCATTCTTCTTTTTAGGCCCACAAATTCTGCATCCAAGTTTGATGATCAGGCTCCCTCCGCTGCCAGCAGAAGCAGGCAAACTGTTGTTATGGGGAGTTCAGAGCATCCCGCCTGGTTTCTGCTCTGAATCACACTGTGGACTGTGGAGGCTTGGGCAACCAAATGTATGTGTCAGACACGAAGGGTCTGAATAAACCCCACAGTTAACAAGTGTCTTCTTGGGCTGTATGCATCACAGCTTGGGAAAAAGCTGCTCTGGTTGTTCTTGCCTTCCCTCATCCTCCGTGACTCAGAGCTCCTAACTAGATCAGTGTGAGGAAGTTAAAGCAGTCCCCAGAGCTGGCCAGGTTTTCCCACCCACCCCAAACCTCTCTGGCAGGCAACTGTAGCCCTGCTAGCAACAGAAGAAGCTAGCTAGTTAGTGTGTCAGACCAGTGACTGCTGTCACACACAGCCTAGATGAAAAATACCTTCTGTGTTTGTCAGGAGCTGACTTTACACAGGAGTGCTGCTTGCTGTGAAGCTGCTTGGCTCCTTTTAACAATGTGGAGCAAACCCCACGATCTCTGAGTGTTGCCCAGTGCTACAGCACCCACCAGCGGTGTCCCGGCTCCCAGCCTCGCCTGTGGTGCTGCCCTGGTTCAGGTGGTGGAGGTCTGTGCGTGGTGGTAACCGCACCAAGGAGCAATGGGAATGTGGCTAAAGCACCACTGCAAAAGTATTCATTGTTTCAGAATTGTAAAATCTAGGAAAAAATCCAAGATCAAACAGAAAAATGCATTAGAAACATCATTAAACATTATCTCTTGCAAAGCACTCAAGTTTTGATGCACAGGAATAAAGGCTTCTTGTACAGCCTGGACTGTTATGGCAGCGCTTTCAGCTCCCTGTCAGTTATCTGCTCACATGCAGCTCTGTGTAGTTTTCCTTGTTTTCCCTCAAATTAGTGTGCCCAGGATGACAAACAGCTGTTAAGGACTAGGGCTGTGTAAGGAGGAGGACTGAGCTGGTTTGCCAAGGACGTGTCCTCTGGCCAAGGGGCTGCAGAAGGGTGGCAGCCAGGGGACCAGGGGGCCTTCTTTTCCTTACAGCACCCCTGTAACAACCACATTTTTTTTTTTCACAGTGAAATAGTAAAAGTCTGACAGCATGTTTGCACAGAGGATGCAAATAGAGGACCAAGTATGCTAGGATGAATACTTCATGCCCACTCCAACCTCCCTGTCTTCTCCCATGGCCCCAGCAGGGCAGAGCGATGCCCAGGGCCTTGGTGTGGCTGAAGGCTGAGGTGGGCTCAGCTGCGGGAGCTGGGGGTATCACCAGCCCCTCACCGGCAGTGGCTGCAGCTAGCCCATGTTGCAGGGATGCGGTGAGTCGCTAGTCACAGCCTGTGGCAGCAGGGTGCCCTCAGGGACTGGCTGAATGAGGCTCAGCCCCCAGCAGGAGTCAAGAGCAGGAGACTCGTGCGATTATGTGCCAAAATGGATGTGGGCAAGATGCCTAGCGTGAGGTAGGGAGGCTTGAGAAATTGCTTGAGATGTGCAGCCAGCCCTGGCACATCTCTTAAATGAGAACCATCTTTTTTTTTTTTTTTTTTTTTTTTTTTTTTTTTTTTCTGGGTTAATCTATCATACTTGAAAAATTCCAAAAGGCTGTATCTTTCCCCCTAACTATCTTTATCATTTTAATTTAAAAGCTTTTTAAAATTATTACCCAAATAAATGATAAGTAGTAACAGGGTAAACTGCTCTGAGCTCTCCATTAGTGCAAACAATGCAAAGACTGTGTTCTATTTACAGAAAATTAATGAATGTAAAAAAGATGAACTGCGTGTCATTTTGGTGATTGTAAGTTGTTTTTCATGCAATGAGGTTTGCAGTTTCATACATTAAATTCTGGGACAAAAGAAACATCTCTGCAATATTAGTATTTGTAATATATGATTGTATGTGAAAGGAAGAGAAATAACATTTATTTTATTTAATGAAGACTAATGAAGTTGTTCTGATCTTTCCATTACAGTTTGAACAAGTTTTTCTAATCAGGAAGATCCTCCTTTCTGAGAGCTAATTTTTCATTTTAAGCATCTAAAATGCCAGCAGAATAGTGAAATGAAAAAGCAGTATTATAGGATGCTAGAAATTTTCCAGCTCTAATGGGAAATTGATGCGATTCAGGGTTTTTGTTTAGGTTAAAAGAAAAAAGCTCAGGCTGCCTTAGAAAAGTTTGCTTTTCTATTGGTGCTTTATTGATTAGATAAACATGGCAGATACAAGTCCTACAAGTCCTACGAGGAGCGGCTGAAGGAGCTGGGCTTATTCAGCCTGGAGAAGAGGAGGCTCAGGGGCGACCTTATCGCTCTCTACAGATACCTTAAAGGAGGCTGTAGAGAGGTGGGGGTTGGCCTGTTCTCCCACGTGCCTGGTGACAGGACGAGGGGGAATGGGCTAAAGTTGTGCCAGGGGAGTTTTAGGTTAGATGTTAGGAAGAGCTTCTTTACTGAAAGGGTTGTGAGGCATTGGAACAGGCTGCCCAGGGAGGTGGTGGAGTCACCATCCCTGGAAGTCTTCAAAAGACGTTTAGATGTAGAGCTTAGGGATATGGTTTAGTGGGGACTGTTAGTGTTAGGTTAGAGGTTGGACTCGATGATCTTGAGGTCTCTTCCAACCTAGAAATTCTGTGATTCTGTGATACAGGCAGAGAATTTAGCTGGATGGAAAAAGTGGTCTGTTTCCTTAATCTGGTCAGGGCAGGATACTGTGCAGTTTAAAATAAAGGACAGGGTGTTGAGGGATATAGAGACTGAAAGATGTAATCACTACAGGTCCTCCTGAGGCACTGAAGTCAGCACCAATGTTCTTTGAAAAGTACCCTTGGTTCTTCAAGCCGAGGTTAAGTCTGTAAATATTGGAAAGCAATTAGGACCAAATTTGGGGAGGATATTTATCTTTCAATTCACAAAGCAGCATGGCTGAAGGGACCCAGATGTTTTAAGGATGATGGGGAGGTCATGGACCTGGACAACTGTGTACATGGTGTTAATATGTAGAAAGGCATTGACAATCCCTTTGGTGTGGACATCTAAACAAGTTCATAGGCAGCAGGGCTGAAGCTCCTTAAGTGGGGAAATAATTTAAATCTGGGCAAATGAGCCAGCAAAAGAAATGCGGAGGAAGGGAAAAATGAGAGCTCTGCCCTTCTGTCAGCACCTGCAACTACGCTCCTGGAAACACTGTGGAAATGCCCAGAGAGTCCTTGCTTGCTACTGGGGCTCTTCTGTGTGGACCTCTCCCATATTCCTCCATAAACTGCTGTGTTTCAGATCATGTGCAACAGCATTGCTTCCAGAAGGAAAACGAAAAAAGGAAGAAAAAAAAAAAAAAAGGTAGAACAGTTTCCCAGAATTGTGTTATCTTAATTTCTGTCATATTATATCTTATGCTGTGTTGGTGCTGCTACATAAATCTGCTGTCTAACACCTTCTCATACCATTATTGTGTTGTTGAGCTTTCAACATTTCTCACACCTGACAGTTTCTTAGAATGTATCAATTATTTTCCTACCTGTGTTCATGGTTTTGCTGTCATCTGGGGAAAAAAAAAAAAAAAAAAAAGGAGGGGGGGGAGAAAAAGAAAGGATTGATTTTACTTTTGGTTTAAATTTAAGAACTATTCATTTATAGCCTTTATATAAGCACAAATATGATAACTACCAAAGACAATGGTGAAGTCTGAACTGGGGAACTGCCACTTTCAGACTTGCAGGTGCGAAGCAGAAGCAGGACAACAAACTCACATTGAAAATAATAGGAAAACAACACTGCCTGTTATTGCCATTTCTAACTACATTGATGCACTGAAGCATACATATACACCCATGGATACAGACAAAATGTTTCTGTCCTATAATATTTTATTGCTGTACAGTGGGTAAAATTTCCAGGCATCAGTTTCCAGCCAGAAACGACTGGCTTCTCCCATTTGCTCTTTTGTTCCATTGCAATTTGATTTGATTTTATAGAACCTTTGCTATATGCCTTGTGTCCCAGCAGCTTTTAATTTGCCTGCTCTCAGCATTATATACCATCTCTCTTCCAGCTTAACACTGGAATGAAACACAGGAGGTGGCAGGTCAGCGAGACCTTCATGGCACCTCTTGCTGTCCCTTGTTTTTCTGGAAAGGCACCATGTCATGTAATAACAGGTTCTTGTCATGCTTACTCAGGAATCCTGATGTCTCACCAGCCTTTGAAACAAACAAATAAACAAAAAACCCACCAACACAACAAAAACTAAGGCTTCTTCTCCCCCTATTTACTTTGTGCTTTCCCTCAGCAGTGTTACCCACACATCTACTTGACTTCTTTTTTGCCCTTACACACATAAAATAGAAAGCTGGCAATTTTAATAAGTACAGACTTTGCTGCCTAATTGAGATTAACACAGACAAATTATTAGCACAGGAGCTGAACCTCGGTGGCTTTCAGGAATTGCTCATCTCTCTTTGCTGGGTCAGGTTTTGATTAGTTATTTTAACACTTCCATATTTGCAGTGCAACGTCATGGGACAGACCTACTTATGCCGTCCTGCCCTTCAAGGAAGCCTGAGAGAGAGAAAAAAGCATGAACACACTCTCCATTTGTCTCCCTTGGGTTTACATCCTTTGACAGACTCTGGTGATAGCCAGAACTGCGGCCTTGTGCTGTCAGGAACCATTGCGACCCAGGCCCTTCCTCGTGCCTGCTTGGGTGATGCTAGAGGCCTGCTGACCTTGCTGCCCTCTGGGTAAAATGTTGCCATAAAATGACTCCAGAGGAATTAGATAATACACTAATTTTACAGTGGTTACCACCACCAGGAACCTTTGGCAAGTCACACTTGCCCCTGCCCTGGCCATCCCCAGAAACTCAAGGGGGTTTCTAGAAGATCTGCCCCACCGACCACGAGTGGTGCATTATTATTTCTTTTTCACACTGAAGCTGTTCACAGGTGGTGAGGGGTGACCATGCTCTCCCTCATAAAGCTCCAGGTGCGGGGCCCTAGGCGGAGCAGCACTGTGACCTCTAGGCCGCACTGTGTTCCCCGCAGGCCTCTTGGCCTCAGCCTTGCTGCAGCCTCCAGTGGCTGGAGGCCAGGGCCCTGGGGAGCAGGATGGGCACTGGGAGAGCTCTGGCTGGCACCACTGCTCCCCAGGCTGCTGGGCCCAGGGCGGGAAGAAATGGGAACCAGGGGGAAACACGGGAATGATTTACGTGCCTTTGGTTTTTGCACAAATCTTGCCCTAAAAAGGGCAGAGCTGTCACTCCATTTGGCAACATCAGCAAATAATTATGTAAAGGAAAACATCACTGTACTTTTGACTTTGTTGCTTGTCGTATCGGTCGGAGACCGATAGATGGACCACTTGGACTACGTAAGGTAGTCACAAGGGGGGTACTGCGCAAAGCTGGAAGGGCTCCTCTGGCTCCAGCTAAGCTTGTTATTTTTTCCCCTAATAATAGAGTGAGAATTGGAGAAAGGAGAGAGAAAATTAGCAGGAGAAAAAGCTGCTCCTCTTTGTTGAATAGACAGTTTAATTTATTCCTGAGCACAATGTACCTGAAGAATGATAAGAAACAACTTTGATATCATGTTAATAAATAAAAACGAGGTTACATAACCTAATTTTCTCTGGGTCTTACAGCAGTTTCTATTTTATCAGCTTTCATTTAGCCAGAGCAAAATTAATAAGATGGGAAAAATCAGGCTACCTGGAATACTACAAGATTTCTTAAAAAGAAAGGAATGTGTCTCATTATTTTGTGTGCAGGTTGCTGCCTGGCACCTCAGGAGGGCTCATCTACAGGAGAAGCTGGTGTTGGCCAAGTAACACCAGGGATGGTTCTGAGGTCCAATGGTGGAGCTGGCCCCCTGATCTACGGGCTGGTGTGGGGGCTGTGGCTTGGACATGGGGACAGCAGGGGTAGGAAAAACGTCCCTGGTAACCCAGTCTTGCCGCAGGGCAAACTCCATGCTCCCAACCACTGCAACCTCTCCCAGCCCCGGTGAGCTCAAATCATGCCCTCAGCTCCCACCAATATGCTGGGTCTCCTTTCACTCTCATGCTCCTACACTGTGCAGGTTTGGGCAGCTTCCCTGCCATTTTTGTCTCTGCAGATGCTGCAGGTGCAGCCCCCAGAACTGGTCCCTGCTGGCAGGTGGCTGGCAGTCCCTGGGCTGCAGGGACTGCACCTTTCCTGCAGCACATGGGCACACTGAAGAGCCTGGAAAAGTGACTGGGATTTTTTTTTTTTTTTTCTTTTTCTTTTTCTTTGTGAAGCTTGCCAGAGCATGCTTGTGGTCATTCAGGTGAATAGAAGGACTACATGCAGCAGCATTGAAGAAAGATGCTGTAACTGCCTGTTCCTCCCATAGGAAACGTGATAAATCATGGTAAGAGTCCAAGATTTCAAAGGCAGCTGATTAAAATGGATTAAACTGATTTGCTCTATGTGAGACCACAACAAGCCCTTTAGTTTTAATTTCCTCTCATGCACCCATCTGGTTACCCAGGAACAAATAGTAAGGAGACAAGAAAGCAAAAGATTAAATAAGCGTTTTTTTTTTGTTTTGTTTTAATTTACAGATTTCTGTTCTGTTTCATTTAGAAATGGACCAATACTACAGCTGCAGCTAGAGGAGATTATTACACCTACATGCCTCTCTTCCTTGAAGTGTCTGACCTTCACAAGCCAGAACACAAAGCCATCAGTCTGACACCAGCTGAAGGTGGCTTCAGGCATGGCTTCAGCATTTTGGCTCTGGATGTGTTTTAACATCACTCTGGAAGGACCAGGGGATACAAGGGTTTAGATGTAAAATTCCCTGTAAAGAGCATTGGTAGTTAATTGTTTTTTTTTTTGTTGTTGTTGTTGTCTCTTGTCACACTGCAAGTGGGGGTGTACATGTAGAAAAAAAAAAAAAAACACAAAACAACAACAACAAACAACAAAAACCTGTAAGAAATCTGCATTTGCAGCAGTTTTACTTTTGATAAGTACAACTAACACTAACCCAACGAGGAAGGTGTCATTGCCTTCTGATTAACTGGAGGGTGAGGGCAAGGGGGAATTACATTAATGCAGAAGCAGCCTGCAAAGTTGCTGCGGGCTACAATAAAATCTTTTGCACTAGAATTTTCTGAGAGACTTAAATGATCCAGTGGAAGGTGGAAGGTCTCACACACTTCAGCTTCTACTCATGTGTTGTGCTTTTCTGCCCTTCTCCTTGGGCTGAGCTTAAAGGCTCCCGGTGACAAGAAGCCCTGATGTCATGGATGCCTGGGAGCTGGCTTGGCTCCTCCAGACTACAATACCCACCTGCCAGCCACTAGTCCCAGGGCTCAAATAACTTGCAATCGTCTAACATGGAGCTAAGTCTCTTATTTTACATGTTGTAACCATGCAGCTGGAAGCAAACATATATGCAAATTGCACATCAATAAACAGTGACTAATGCAACCTGATTCCTAATGCAAACTGTCTTTCTTATCCCATTCTAGCACTCCACGGAAACTGTTCTGGGGTGAAGTGGGGGGGACTTTTCACCATGTATGTTAAATACAGGCTGCAACTTCAGCTGAACTCAGTGTTGGGACATTGGAACTGGAGAAATGCCCCATGGACATTCTTGAATCAACAAGATTTGAGCCAAACAAGACTTCAGGGTATCATAGTCACAGCCCTGAGTCACACAGGGAACAAGGTCCGTCTCTGTACCTTACACTATGTGGTGGGTATAGCAACTAAAGAAGTTATAACTCTCCTGATATAACCTAATAATTTATCACAGCCTTTCATCCCCAGCAGCTACCTAATACAGAACACAGTGGGAGTCCTCTTTGTAAGGACAAAATAAAAAGACTGCTCACTGCCATGCAAGTGTCCAATTGTAGTCATCTTTCTTCTGCACTGGTGTTGCATTCAGCCTCTCTCTCCCTCTCCACTTATCTCCCACCTCAGCCAAGTTATTAAGTATTGCCCTTCACTTCCATTTATCCATGTGTTAAATCCCAGGGGTGGTTACATCTTCCTGGGAGGCACAGTGCTTCCAGAAGACCCTTAGTCCGGTGCCTCAATGTACATGGCCAGGAAGGTAAAGAAACAGGAGCTGAGTAGCTGCTTATCCTGTAGTCTGCAGTATGAGCTCTACCTATCCACTGAGTGACTCACACTGTTAGGAGACTAATTAAGCAGAGGAATACCTCCGTGTGTATTATAAATAGCCCAAAGGAGGACATAGCCTATTTCAGGACAAAGTCAAAGGAAGAGCTTGATCATTGTCATTGGCAGCTTAAATCAGCTGATGTGACTTTGCCCAGGGATGGATCAAAGAGGAGTACAGGAATAGCTGCGAAGAGAAACTCCTTGTCTTGGGTGCTTCGCTGGTGGTTCTCCTTTGCTGCTGTCTTACCTGACTTCAACTCCAGCCTGGCATCAATAACGCAATGTCAGCATGTTAGCCAACATGCTGTGAATAAGCTGTGGCCAAGATACTTCAGATCATGTATGTTTAATCTTGGGGCAATGGATTTGGATGGTGTACAAGGGAGTAGCCTTTTTCGCCACTGCAGCCAAATTTATCAGGGGCTGTGAATTGATCTGAGCCACTGGATGACACAAGTATGGCCCTGCTGTTGGCAAACAGAAGTGGAGAAACATCAATAGCAGGTCTCTTTTGGAAAAAAAAAACCTTAACACTCCCCCCCATCCCCCTTCCTCCCCCCACCCTACTGTTAGCCTGGAGATATTAAATGAGAATTTTTCTATTTTTGTGTGCTTTTAACCTTAGCTGTGAGCTGTTTCTTCAGCTTTGAGGGTTGATTGCCTTCCCAATTCAACTTAAGCTGGCAGAATATCTTTGTACAGGCCGTTACAACCACCACTCATCTAAATTACATAATTTGCATTGATTTGATTAATACAAAGAGTTTTTATCCATTTAGAACAGATTTTCTGTTGCTGTTGTGCACACACTTGGGGACAAAGTGATGTCAGGCTTTCTTCTGCCTTCCAGACATCTCTATCCCCACTGTGGGGCTCACGTGTCAGTGCAGCACGTCAGATCACAGGAAGGTACATGACTATGCAATCACCTTGATACAATTCAGGGTGTTTCTGTGCATTTTCCACCCACAAGCAATCATTCCAATAATGTTATATTTTCTTAGCATGCTTGCTACTTTTCTCCTATTGATAAGATGAAATATAAATACCTGTTGCTGTGACTTAATCGCTAGACAAATATTAAACTGGAATTCATCATCTCATCAACCTATGGGCTGTAAAGTAGTAATACAACAAATTGAAGTCTTTTCCTCCAAAGTGAAGCCTTTTGGGTCCCAAGTGGAACCCTCCCACCTTTGCTTCAGCATCACTTTTCCACACATTTTATCCACAGTTAGTGGATAAAAAAGTAGGAAATTATACTTGATTGTATCAGTGAAAGAGGGTTGAAATAAGAAAGCAATTTTTTTAAAAACGATAGGGATATTTTCTATTACAGATGGAAGGTGGAACTGAAAACTGTGGAAAGCCAGATCAAATGCCATACAGATAGATTCACTCAGTGATTAATTAGTTTTTCAGGAAAAAAAAAATCAAATAAACTGTGTTTTTCACTGTTTCTTTTGCTAGATCCCATATTATGCTCTTGGCAATCCCAAGGGGAAGTCTCTGCTGCTGTCTGTCACAATCTACTTTGTTCTCTTGCCCTCTGTTCAGTCCCAGGCTGCTTCTGCCTAACAAGAGTGCAAAGAGATGATAACAAAAAACCTCACTGCCTATGGGAACAGCTATCATTATGGGACACGATCACTTTAGCTTGTATTACACTCTGTATTGAGGTGGCAAGACTATTGCTGTTCAGTTCTTTGCACTGTAATCTGCATTGCTCGGTGATGATAGGACAAAATAAGTTACTCCTTCTCGCTCATTAAAAATATCTTGTGTCTGGAAGGGAGCTAGGAAAGAAGGGGTAGAGAGAAAGTGCCATTATGAGCATGAATCACCTCTCTGATCTGGCTTGGTTTCATCCTAGCCTGTGGAGTAGAAAATGTTTTGACTGGCTGCAGCAGAGCCAGAATTCAATAGCTTTTAATTACCATCAGTCATTATATACGTTTGTTACATAGCCAGCATAAGAAAAACTCAATAAAATTCTTGTTTCATGAAGCTATGGGAGCTCTGGAGCATAAATAAATGGTGTCAGACCTCATGGCACATGACATATGTTCTTAAGGGGGAAACAATTCATATTTAACTACTGTAGCAGTAACAGTGCTTTTATTTTAGACACCCACTGCACACTAACACTAACCCACTGCGCAGACCTGACACGCAGAGCTGGCACACACCCGTGTGCCATCAAACCTGCCACTGTGCTGGATGCCATGTCTCGACTCTGCTCATCGCTTGGTTGCAATGAGAAAGAGTGACCAAGACAGAAATGCAAATGATATAACACTCAGAGAATAAACAATGTCTTCAATTATGTTTGTTTGAATGAATTTGGGAGTAAAATCTGCAAGAAGTGTGGTGCTGCTGGCCCTCCTGTGGAAGAAGGAATGGCGAGGCGGCCTGCTGGGTTTATGAAGGTTGCACAAAGCCCTGTTTCCCCCCGCACAGCAGGCTCAGGTGTGAAGCGTCACTGCCTTTTTTATGGCTCCACAGGCTGCTGTCAGGGGCAGCTTGCTCTGACAAAGTCCTGCCGTGAGCTTGGGCTTGTGCTCCTGGCTGCATTCATGCTGCAGCTTTGCAGCACAGCGTGCAACCAAGACATGGTATGTAAGTCTCTCACAGGAATCAGCTCCTCGGTCTGTCTGAAAGAAACCACAGCCCTCCCAGAAGCAGAAGAAGGTCTCACTGCCTGACCTATATCATGGTCAGGCTTTTTGGCTGTTCCTGCTGGAAGTTCTGCCCAGGTAACTGGAAGCTTTTTCCTCTTGCACTCAAATAGGAAGGGAAAAAACTGTGACTGGGACCTGTGCTTTATCAACATATAGAAAAGAAGTTGGTTGGTGCCAGACTAGCGAGCCTGCCCTATAGATATACAAGTGAGGTATCCATGAAGATCAAGAAACAAAATTTAAGAAAAAGTTAAGTTCTGCACTTGCCTGGTTTGTGACCCATACATATGTACTGAACTGCCTGCCCTTTCCCTCTCTCCATGGCATCACCACCATGCTGGGAAGGGAGCAGGGGGAAGTTGTTTGCCCCTGTATCAACCAGAGATATGCCTCTGAAAAATGAGGCAGCAAGGACATCACCTGTGTCTCCACTGGGTGCAAACAAGGAGCACTGCTGGCCCCAGGGGGGCTGTGCTGCTCTCCACCAGCAAAGCATCCAGCCTGCTGAAGCTCAGTTTTAAAGCAGGTTAAGCCTAAGGATCACAGGAGATGAGGAAAAGAGAAATGAAAGGTTTAGGGGGTAGAACCATTACCAAATTTCTGTAAAATATTTTTTCCACTCTCACTGCTATTAAAGTATTTTTTTTTTCTTTAACACTCAAAGCAATTCCTCTTTTCCAGGCTTAGATTTGATTTAAAGTGCTGTTAGCTCAGTTTTGGATTAGCTGGTTCAGACAAGCCTGCAGGCAGATGCCATTAGCACCCACTCTTCCCCCACCTTGTGAAGCCTTTGTGTGACCTGCAGGGCTGGAGCTGAGAGAGGCACGGCCTGCAGCTGCAAGCACCCACGCAGGGCCCAAATGGGCTCACCCACAGAGGCCACACAGGTAAAGGCAAAATACAAATGGCTAGGCAGCCCCCTCGTCTCTTTTTCTAGGATGTTTACAACATCTATTTCCCTTACTTTTAGCAAATGTGATGATATATTACATGTCTGATAATTCTTTGGAAAGTTCCTCATCTAGTTACTAACATTTTTGTTTATTTGAAAGCTTGAAATGAGGCCAGCTGTGTCCTGGGGTGCATCAAGAATGGCATCGCTAGCCTGTTGAGGGAAGGGATTATCTGGTGCAGCCTCACCTCGAGTACTGTATGCAGTTTTGGGGCACCACAACATAAGAAGGACATAAAATTATTACAGAACATTCAGTGGTGGTGAAGGGTCTGGAGGGGAAAGCATATGAGGAGCAGCAGAGGTCCACTGGTTTGTTTGGCCCAGAGCAGAGCAGGCTGAGGGGAGGCCTCATGGCGGTCTGCTGCTCCCTCACAAGGGGAGTGGAGGGGCAGGTGCTGAGCTCTGCTCTCTGGGGGCAGTGACAGGATCCGAGGGAACGGCATGGAGCTGGGACAGGGGAGTGTCAGGCTGGGTGTTAAATAAAGGTTCTGCACGGAGAGGGTTGTTGGGCACTGGAACAGACTCCTCATGGCAGTTGTCACAGCACCAAACCTGCTGGAGTTCAAGAACTGTTTGGACAGCGCTATCAGAAATATAGTTGATTTTTAGGTAGTGCTCTGCGGAGCCAAGAGTAGGACTCCATGATCCTTGTGGGTCCCTTCCAGCTTGGGATAGTCTATTCTATGAAGTAAAATACAACCTAGAAAACCACTGCAAGGGACACTTTCTATTTTCAGCTGTGCCATGGAGGGCCTAGGCCTCCTTCTGTGAGGCTGGACTGCTCAAGACTCTCCCTTATAAATTATTGGGTCTAATTTAACTTTTATTAATTTTGCTTTTTCCTAATTTTAATGTATACACCAAAGACACTGGCTGATTGATATGATGCTGCCCACAGCCAATCTATTAGCTGAAATCAGACTAAGTTTTGCTGACCATCCTTCCTACTAATTCTGGTTAAGCTCTTCCATGTACAGAGAAAGATATGCTCTATCCAGGCAGCTCTGGCAGCAGTATTTCAATACAAAGTTACAGCATTTTAACACCAGAGAAACAGAGCTGTTTGTAGGAAGATTCATACTACTGCTTGTGGCTACAGCTGGAATTAGGGACTGTGGTCAGCATTCACAGAAGGATAATGGAGTTTTGGATAAATGAGTTTTGGTGTAGAACGATGGCAGAAAAAGAATGAAAGAGAAGTAGAATCCAGCTCCTCTAGCTGAATAGAGAGTTTATGGTAAAGCAGCTCAACTAGAAGAATATATTTTAATGGTTTTGTGACTGTCTTATCTCACAATACATCACACAGCTCTTGGGCGCAGGCAGTAGAGTCAGAAGTAAGGCAGGGTATGGTGCACCATGCGGCTCCATGCCCCAGCCTACAGGTGAGCTGGCAGAGCAGGGCAGGTGAACTTAATGAAGAATAAGGAGTTGTACATACTAAGAAACATTAAATAGTATGGGTGAAACATAACATAGGAATCTTTCCTCTCTGTGAATGTAAAACACTAGAAAAACATGGAACTTACCAAAAAGTATAATAGTATAATAGTATAAAAGTATAATAATATACATAGATATACACATACGTATAAGTATATTAATCTTACAAGTATGTATGTATATATTCCAAAGCAAAGACAGTGGAAGTACACACCATTTCTTCCAAGGGTTACAGTATTTCATGATTACTCAGCTTAAATCCTCGCAACATAGCCAGAATGAGAATTATTTTCCTCTTATACAATTTCTTAATGTCAAATATGATGCTTTTGACACTTATAAAAAGTACTAATTTGTAAATTAATTTATTTATAGACTTCTCTATAGAGTTCAGCACCATAAACTCTGAATGCCCCTGAAAAGTTGCTAGTTGACAGTGTCATACCTCAGTCTGATGAACAAATGAGAGCTCGTAATGTTGATGCAGTGACTTTAACCAAACATTCTGCTTTCAATTTTTTTAAAATCTTTGTAGGTTTGTTGTGAACTGCAAACAAGCTCACATTATCCTTTTCACCAGTTATGACTTAGTTCATAACTAAATGGGTTCATAAAGTCAATGAAAATCTTTCCATGTTTTTTTATAGAAATCAGAGCAAAGTCAAATATTTGCATAAGCAACAATATTCGTAGCCCATTCCAGAAAAAGCAAGCAAACGAACAAGAATCCCACCAACCAACCAACCAACAACAACAAAAAACGTTTTCATAATACCTAATTTGAATTGCATTTATTGACAACATTGCTAATTCCTTGTTTTCCTGCCTGCACTGGAAAAGTAGTACAAATGACCTGAAAAACATACCGTCTTTGTAACGCTCTTTCATGTTACAGAATCACAGAATTACAGAATCATCTAGGTTGGAAGAGACCTCCAAGATCACCTAATCCAACCTCTGACCTAACACTAACAAGTCCTCCACTAAACCATATCCCTAAGCTCTACATCTAAATGTCTTTTAAAGACCTCCACGGATGGTGACTCAACCACTTCCCTGGGCAGCCTACTCCAGTGCTTAACAACCCTTTCCGTAAAGAAGTTCTCCCTAATATCCAACCTAAACCTTCCCTGGCGCAACTTTAGCCAATTCCCCCTCATCCTGTCACCAGGCACGTGGGAGAATAGACCAACTGCCACCTCGCTACAGCCTCCTTTAAGGTACCTGTGGAGTGCAATAAGGTCACCCCTGAGCCTTCTCTTCTCCAGGCTAAACAGTCCCAGCTCCCTCAGCCGCTCCTCGTAAGACTTGTTCTCCAGACCCTTCACCAGCTTTGTTGCCCTTCTCTGGACTCACTTGAGCACCTCCATGTCCTTCTTGTAGTGAGGGGCCCAAAACTGAACGCAGTACTCGAGGTGCGGCCTCACCAGAGCCGAGGACAGGGGGACAGTCACTTCCCTAGCCCTGCTGGGCATGCAGTTTCTTATACAAGCCAGGATGCTGCTGGCCTTCTTGGCCGCCTGAGCACACTGCTGGCTCATATTCAGCCGACTATCAACCAATACCCCCAGGTCCTTCTCTGCCAGGCAGCTTTCTAACCACTCATCTCCCATCCTGTAGCGCCGCTTGGGGTTGTTGTGCAGGACCCGGCACTTGGCCTTGCTAAACTTCATACAGTTGACCTCAGCCCACTGGTCCAGCCTATCCAGATCCTCCTGCAGAGCCTTCCTACCCTCGAGCAGATCGACACACGCACCTAATTTGGTGTTGCCTGCAAACTTGCTGAGGGTGCACTCAATGCCCTCATCCAGATCATCAATAAAGATACTAAAGAGAACTGGCCCTAGTACTGAGCCCTGGGGGACTCCACTAGGGACCGGCCTCCAACTGGATTTAACTCCATTCGCCATGACTCTTTGGGCCTGACTACCCATCCAGTTTCTAACCCAACAAAGCGTACACCAGTCCAAGCCAAGAGCAGCCAGTTTCTTGAGGAGAATGCTGTGGGAAACGGTGTCAAAAGCCTTACTGAAGTCAAGGTAGACCACATCCACAGCCTTTCCTTCACACATTAAGCATGTCATTTTGACATAGAAGATCAGGTTCGTCAAGCAGGACCTGGCTTTCATAAACTCATGCTGACTAGGCCTGATCGCCTGCTTGCCCTGCAAGTGCTGTGTGATGACACTCAAGATAATCTGCTCCATGATCTTCCCTGGCACTAAGGTCAAACTAACAGGCCTATAGTTTCCCAGGTCTACCTTCTGGCCCTTCTTGTAGATGGGTGTCAGTTTGCTAGCCGCCAGTCGACTGGGACCTCCCCTGATAGCCAGGACTGCTGATAATGATGGAAAGCATCTTGATCAGATCTTCCACCAGTTCTATCAGCACCCTCAGGTGGATCCCATCTGTCCCCATCAACTTGCATCCATCTAAGTGCTGTAGCAGGTCACCAACCATTTCCTTGTGGATTGTGAGGGCCACAATCTGTCCCCCATCCCCTTCCACCAGCTCAGGGTACTGGATATATAGAGAACAACTGGTCTTGCTGCTTTTAAGACTGAAGCAAAGAAGGCATTAAGCACCTCAGCCTTTTCCTCATCTCTCGTCACTAAGTTTCCCCCCGCATCCGGTAAAGGATGGAGATTCTCCTTAGTCCTCCTTTTTCTGTTAATGTATTTATAAAAATAAAAAAAATCTGTTGTCTTTAATAGCAGTAGCCAGATTGAGCTCCAGATGATCTTTGGCCTTTCTAATTTTGCCCCTACACATCCTTATAACATCCTTATAATCCTTCTGAGTGTCCTGCCCTCTTTTCCAAAGATCATAAATTCTCTTTGTTTTTTCCTAAGCTCTAGCCACAACTCTATGTTCAGCCAGGCTGGTCTTCTTCCACTCCAGCTCATCTTTAGGCATGTGGGGACAGACTGCTCCTGAGCCATTAGTATTTCCTTCTTGAGGAGCGCCTAGCCTTCCTGGACTCCTCTGCCCTTCAGTACTGCCTCCCAAGGGACTCTGCCAACCAGTGTTCTGAACAGCTCAGTCTGCCCTCAATGTTGAGGAAGACTAGTTAAAACAACAAGTATAGTGGACCCAAGGTCCTGCACACAAAGCAGAGGCATATGTGTGTTTGTATGTGATTGTGAACACAGGACGGGGGAGTCAACTCTGACATCATAGTTCCTTGATCAGGCCAAGCATAATTTCTCCCAGCTCCTGGCAAGGAGCTGGGGCCATAATAACAAATATTACAGCTTTATGATAGGCAAGAGGATGAAAACAGCCAACACCCTCTTATAGTTTCATATAATTTTCCTTCTTTTCATTTTTTTTCCTCTAATGCAAGCAAACAAGCAAACAAAAAAAAAACAATTTCCAGTTTCTTACCTCCCTGTTTTGAAATGATGCCACAGTGACTCGAAGTGTTCACAGGGTGTTTCCATTTACATGGGATTGGTGAAAAATGTGTTTCTAACAATCTCCCTGCAGGTAGAAACCTACTGAGCTGGGAAATGTCTCTCAGTGGGGCTTGTCTGCAGTGAAATTGTGAGTTTGAAAAGGGACTGTTGATGGGCATTCAAGGTTTTGGCTTGTCTCTCTCTAGCAATATTTTTGTGATCCAAATTGGCATTGATTCGAGATGTGTTCCTGTGCAGGGTAAACAATAGCTTAAAGCAGCTGCTAATTAGCTCAGCTCTGTTTTGTTCTTGCTTTTCATGTCTAGATACCTCCTTCAGAAATAAGGAGCAGAAGGAAAACATCCAGGCAGAAGAATCAGAAAGCAAAGAAAAGGAAATAGATGGGGTTGCAATAGATTGCAACTGAAAAATTAATGAGGAGAAACCTCATTTCACAAAGCTTATATAAAGTTGGACTACATCTGTGTGAGGAAGTGACACAGAAAGAGAAATCTGTAAAAATTCAGGGCAATGTGCAAAAGTTGGTACCCTCTTTCCCTCTGAGGCACACCTACATTCCATTCACACACAGGGATCCCTTGCTCACTGCCACTGCAAGCTCATCTGTGAAGTTCCTACCTCGTCTTCCCCTCCCCTCTGCCAGGTCCTGGCTTAGGAAGCAGCAGAGCTCGCTCTCAGTGCTCATTGGGGTTGTTGCTGAGTCTAGACTGACTTTTCTTCTGTGGGCTCAGAAGGGCTTGGCTCACATTTATTTGGGGATATTAACCCCCCATTACGTGGCTTTTTTTTTTTTTTTTTTTTATTCCCATCCAAGCAGAATACATATATATATTTGTCATTAGCTTTTGAACAAGATGAAACACTGCTTTTGCCTGGCTGGCTGCCTGATGAGAATTCCCTTTCTGGATTTATTTATTTATTTACCCCAAGTAAAAATCTCTGTTTGTGCATGTTAGTCAGAAAGTCACTTGCTCTGAAAAAAATAAAATCAAAAAATGGCACCTAGATAGAACTAAAAAGAATGGGGAATACCTCTCATTACTTTACAAACCAAACCCTCAATTAACGAACATCTCCTTTCATAGCCAAACCCGTCAGAAAACCACCTTTTCCACCTTGCATGCCAGGGCTGAGATTCTCACCCCAAACGCTTGCTCCTTAATGCCTGAAAAATATGACTCTTCAGTGTTTCCCTGAAGGAGAGAGGGATGTTTCCAACTGTGCCAAATCAGCATGCTCATTTGAATTACACACGTTGTTTGCTTGCCTATTGCCTTGAGTGGAAGCTCGGGAGAGTTATTTAAAATGAAGACTGGTTTCTATATTAAGAACATCTCAGGTAATACTGAGTAGTTCACCCTCTGCTATTAATGGGTCTCCAGGTATTAACACAGCACTTTTCCCTCCTGCTAATTTCTCCTGTCAATCTTTGCCTTACAGTTTGAAAAAGAGATCAAGGCATCATCTGCTATCATATAGCATAAACTTTTTCTCTGAGCAGCACTATCCCTTCGCAGCCAGTCTAATTTGATTGTTTCTAAACCAGAAAGGACAGCTGTCACCCGCCTCCCCAGAACGTACTCAAAGGCTATAATCAAGAAATCTTCTCCAAGAGGTTGTTCATAGCTATGCTTATCACTCTTCAAAAGACTGTTAAGACAATAAACTAGTCAATTTACTCTAATGGACAGGTGCAATCTGAGCATTTAGTGTCTCATTAATATTGACTGGCAATACTTAAAAGAATCTGAATGTCATGGATGTCAGCTGCTAGACTGGCAGGACATGAAGCACTGATGATAAATATTTGTACTTCCACAGGAAGCTAATTCCAGTTTATTTTTTTTTAGGTGTTAACTACTGACATTGGTAATGTTTAAAACTTACAATTTGTGAATCTGTTCAGATTTCCCTTTCAAATTATCATTAGTTCTCACAAGGAGCCACCATACCATAGCAGGAACTTCTACTGAAAAAGCTCACCTGCATCCTCCCTACATGTGGCATCAAAATATCGTGCGCCGTCCTGACCCCCACACTTTTGCCAGCATCATAATGTAAAGTATTCTTACTCACATGTCACTTCTGTGAGGCAGGGCAAAAGAGTATGACGTCCACTTACAGGCTGGACATGCAGCCATAGAGGCTGCCCCACACATCCTCCAAGGTGTTTGTCAGCATCCCTGAGCAACACCGGCAGCTGACAACCCCCAAAGCAACACATTGATTTTCTGGATTAAGAGCTTCCCAGGGGCAGAATCAGTTGTGGGACAGCCTCACTCAGGCTGTGTATTTGTGTGTTTTGGTTTTGTTTAAGAATGCTGTTTCATACTAACAGCACGACAGGGTTATTGGGACCCTCCTTGGGCAGTGAGAATAAGGAAGGCTTTGGTTGCGTGCTTTAAGCAGTCTCACAAGGCCAAGGAACAGGTTGTCTATCACCTCTTAAAGCAGAGGGAGGGGCTGTTACACCCTCTGTTTCACAGCTAGGTATGGAAAAATATACATTATATTATTCCTGTTTTATCAGCACATTATAAATTTTGCTATTGGCTCCTGCATCATTCTGACCCAGGGAACTCTGCTTTAAAGGAAGAGCATCCCTAGGGACTGGCTCAGGAAAGCCTGGGCAGCCAGAAAATGCCTTCTTAACCTCAGGACAGTGATTAAAATCTGCCCTGGAGTCAGGTAACAAAACAAAAGGCATCAAAAGGTCTGGGGAGGGATGCTCAGTAAATAAGAAAACCTCTAATAAGACCTTACTGTTGGTGGCAGGCAGGCGGTTTCCATATATAAAACTTAAGTCTTACTGAAACTTATTTAAAAGCACTTAAGTACAATTTCTTTTTTCAGAAATACAGGGGAATTGTTCGGTTTCCTCTTCCCAAATATCTGATTATTTAGCAGAGTTGAACTATCACCAGCTTAACAAAGAACGAGTTGCAAGCTAATAACAGTATTTTAATAATAAATTCTATGTTTTGCCTTTTGTGAGCTGAAAGAATCCTTTTGAAGCTGACAGTCAATTGATTAGAGCTGGGTAAATACTATTAAGCAGACAAAATATTTCTTATATCTGAGCATTTAGGGAATTCTGAATAATTTCCTATCCCTTCTCAACCTTTAAAAGGATTCTTATTTTTCACTGAATAGCAGAGATGAAAAAAAATAAATTGCAAAACAGTGGTTTGCCAGTAAGCCCTTGACTTCTTATCAAACCCAATTAACCTGCACTTTTCCTGCTTTTCTTGGGTGACTATAGCTTTCCAATATGAGAATAAAACATTATTATATGTAACAAGCAAAGCATAGCTAAAGACATACTTTCAACAAAATAGATTTCAAACTTTTGAGGTTTATGGTCATTATCATGAAGGTTAATGATGATAGGAATAATAGCAAGCAATAACTACTGAAACTTCTACAATAAAAGAGCAGGGAAATTAATCTGAAGCTGTAGTGTATTGGTGTTTATGTGAATCTATTATCCTAGCATTTAACTGACTGCAAATTCATTTTTTTTCCCGATACCAAAAGCATTGTATAGAAAGCTAATGGTTTGAAAATGGACTGAGCTCCTGTTAATTCTGCATCATGATAAAAATTTTGCCATAAGTCACAATGTCTGCTATGAAGTACTTGTTTTCATTTCTGTTGATACAGAAAAATGATCAGTTTCTTTACACTGGGTTGACAGAGAGATCCAGAAAGTGTCAATAGTAGTGAATGTAATTAGAAAAATTGTGAAAAATCTTAGATGTTACCATTTCTTAGTATACGTAAAACCTATTTCTTTGCCACTGAAGGCAGTAAGAGCTTTGTGATTGATCCCAGAGTAGCAAAGATCCCAGAGGAGTGCCAGCACAGCACTCATCTCTCTGTTGTCTCTTCCAACCTGCAGTGTGAGCCTAATATGTGCTAATATTGCTCTAATAAATTATTGATTACCAATCTAAATATAAAAACATGACCCCCATCAGCAGAAACCAAAAATGAAGGCCCACGTGAGGAAAAAATCCTGTATTTTCAGATGCTGTGGTTAAAGATCTCAGAAACACATAATAAATGTAAACCTGAGATGTCTCTTAAAGGTGGCCTATAGCTGATTTTCCTGTACAGCCCGTCTTCTAGTTTCTTCTGTTGCTAAGATACTAGCAGCACTGCTTTTCACTACATCTTTGGGATTTGAAGATTTACATTCCCTTAGCCCCTGTAAAAGTCTTCTCCATGTATTGCACCCATACCTTTACCTGCACCTTTCTTTTTGAAAAGATCAGGTGGAGTGTAGGTGAGCTTCTCCACTGACAGAAAGCCACAGACACCCGGTTACTCCATTGGAACACTCCTACCTTACAACCACTTACAATCTGGCCTGGTGAATATAACAGCTTTATTTAGCACTTATGGCTTTGAGGTTGTGTCATAGTAGGTAATGTAAACTCTTCTGTAAATGCAAATAACTTCACCTAGAGATGACAGAATTACTTTGTCTGAGAGTTCCGCTTTTCAAAGTTAACTTTAAAATTTGATGCTCAAATACCTGGTGATCTCAGCCAAAATAATTTTGATGTCTAATTGGTTTTGTATTTTAGTGCGCTGCCATGAGCCTTGAGCCACCATGAAACCTCCCCAGGCTGGGAAAGTTATCTTTACCATTTTATAAATGATGATGTCCATTTACAGGAGAACTGAAAATGGAGTGATTTGAAAGAAATTTGTTCTTTAAAGTTCATCACTCTCACTAAGCATGATTAAACACTATATAATTTAAGATTATTTGCTGATAGAAAATCAAAGCATTTGCCCCCAGCATGCTGACATTTACAGCAGTGGAGAACATTTGCACATTTTATGCTTATAATAACAGATGAGGTATGAAATGGATTTTGATAACACTTTGAACACCACGGAAGTCTTGTCATTTATCATTAAGGGGGGTTGCTCTGAATCCCTATCATTATTCTGTGATACATTTCTATACAGTAGAAATAAATAAAAACTTTATTTGATGACTGATGGTAGATGAATCTTCAAAATTCCAGTGAGCAGGTTCTCTTCAAGGAAACCCCATTGTAGTTTTAAGCTAATTTCTTGCACTTTTTTTTTTTTTTTTTTAAATTATTATTTAAATGAAGCCCTGGGAGACAAATACCTGATGTAGATTGTCTACACCTCCTTAGTGCAAAGAGATCAGGTTCTCTCGAGGTGCTCTCCTGTCCAACATTTCTGAGAAACTATGAAATATCACAGCTAACCAGTTATGTGGAGTAACCTCAAGAAGCTGCAAACCAGT
>NC_048905.1:746028-827309 GCF_011077185.1 Oxyura jamaicensis
TTATTTTATTTTATTTTATTTTATTTTATTTTATTTTATTTTATTTTTATTTTATTTTATTTTATTTTATTTTATTATTTCAGTGTTCTGGAATAACAACTTGTTTCTATTTGAGTTTCTGTGGATGCTGACAGGTGCTGCACAGGCAAGGGTGGAACTCAGGTAAGCATAGCCCATCAAGCTGCCTCTAGGGTGCTCTCAGAGGGCAGAATTCATGGCTACGTCATAACTTAAATTACTACACCATGTAGGTTGACACAAGTCCCACCATGACAAGCTGTGGCTTCATGGTTTCACCCTTCCCCCAGTAAATTTTTTTGAAATATGAATGACAATGCAGTCTCAGCACACAGAGATAAAGGGAGTGGATGAATGCAAGTGTTGTACAAACTCAATGATGGTGATACATGCTAGCAACTAATGGGAATGTGAGCTGAGCATGAGCTCATCACGAGCACCAAAGCTATGTTTGATTTGTTTGACAGGAGTAACAACAGGGCATAAGGAAAGGCACAAAAGAAACAGCCATGTATTCTTCGTGTACACCATCATGTATTCTTCGTACTCACCATCAGCTGGCCAGCGGACCAACAACCCAGCCATCAGCAGTGATGCCCCTGGTACTAACTGCCAGGAAGATTAGATTCAGCTCGAGCGTGGTGAAAACATTCTGGGGAAAACTCTTACCAGAGGGCTGGCTGGCTTGCAGGAAATAGGAGCGAGTGATAATCCGTGCACCGGTGTTATTAAGGTCTTAGAAACACTGAGACCTTTAAGAATCAATTGTAAGGTCTTAAACAGTCAATCGATTGCAACTACCGATCCAGCTGCAGTAGAAAAGAATAGAACAATCCTTTTATCTTTGCTTTCCAACTATACATTTTTTCCTTTTTTCTTCCCTGTTTTTACTTAATTTACATTTAAGCGTGATTACTTAATTAGTCCTGGAATCTAAAAGAAATCTCGGTTTCCCCCCTCCCCCCCCCACTGTGATGTCCACCATCACATGCAAAGAAGGATGCCCTTATGCCCTTGAAGACTAAAGTATCTGGTACAGCTCATATGTATAGCAGCTATTAAACCAATGCATTCAACTTCAGAGTCCAGCTTTGCTTTCCAGTTAGTGTCAAACTCTTGTAACTCCCCTGTAGGGACTGCATGCAAAGAGAACAAGATCTGAACAGCTGAAAGCATAACTGAGGTCTCTGATTCAAGTTTCTTGTCAGAGTTATCTGAAGCAGTTGAAGAGATTGTTTGTGTTTGCTGCACTGCCCTCGTGATGAAAGCAATAAACTGCAGCAGTGAAACAGCACCCAAGGCTGGCAGCAATGGAGTGTTAAACTGCTGCTCCCAAATCCTGTAGAGATCTCAGATTTAGCTTTGTGGAGTTGAACTGATGGCAACAACAAAAAAGCAGCAAATGACTTGGTTTCTGTGAAGTCAACTGTAAAACTCAGCTTCAGTGGAGCCAAAACTTGATCCTTTAGTGACAACCATTTACAGAGCTCTGCTCACCTGTTTAAGTACAGAATAACCACACAAGTTCTTTGGGCACTAATGTGGAAAGAAACCTACAAAGTATGCATGCAGGTGGCAGTTTATTTCAGTAGCTGCACTGGGGAAGGTGGATAACCATCATCTTCAATGCTTTCAGACAGCAGACAGCTGCCCCTCTGGTGTTTTTGGAAAAATAATGATTCAGACTCTGTATTCAGTCTCAGTCTTGTTTATGTAGCTGAGAATTATCAGGTGTTACATTATAAGAGCCAGGCAGCAAGTTCTGTTCACAGTTGTCTCATGTCCTGATAATTGCAGCAAGTTCCAATCACTGGCAATGTCAAAAGTACTTTACAGATCTTCAGTGTTATTTGGTCAGCTCTCTAAATCCCACCCTCTGTGATTATTATCTTCAAGCGTCTCTCATTTCTGCGCTTGTTTTTATTCATCAGTGCTACTCACAAGTACCTAATCATGCCACGTCCTGTCTGCAGTCACCTTATGCCTAAAGCGAATAGCTCAGTACTTGCACGCCACCTCAAACTGCAATCAAATGAATTTAAACAGTGTAGCATCAGCCAACAACAAAGTGGCAAAATATACATAATTCATCCATGGGAATTTTATTTTATTTTATTTTATTTTATTTTATTGTGCTTTGTGCTGCAGCATCTATCTCTACAGAGTGTTAAAGGCTTATTTATTTATTTATTTATTTAGATATATAAGAGAACAAAATGGATCCATCCCTCTACTTCACCTGATTAATTCTGGATTTTAGACTGAAGTTATTGCTGATATCAAATGGATGTCAGTTGTAACTGTCAAGGACCACATATCCACCTTGCTATGCTAAAACACAAATGAACAAAGTGTAGAGATAGGTGTGCATTTCTTACTCCTTGTATTAAAACAAACAACTCACCTCTGTTGAGAACATGATGGATGACTCTACATTGACCACTGCAAGCAGCCTGGGATTGCATGTTACTCCTGTTCACTTCTATAAGAGATGTCACCTTCAGTTTGTCATACAGGTATAGCTCTGTATAGCTCAAAGCACTGTTGCTTATTCAGCATCATTATTATGATAATGTGATAGATCAAAATAAAAAAGTATGCACTGATTTCACAAAATACATTTATTTTAGTATTTTATAGTCCAAGCATATGAAACATTGAATATCACCAGAACATGTATTAAAATGCAAGACACTTGTTCTATTGTGAAGTATTCACATTAAAACTAATGAAACATGTATCTTGACAGTAATACTAAATGCATCTGAAATAAAAAGCTATCTTGAAATAGATATTTAAACCAGTTAGGTCTAAATAACCCATTTAGTAAACATACTTCCCCTCTTGCAAACAAATACATTGGAGGGCTTGTTTTCTCACTGTAGGCTTGCATTAATTGAAAAAAATATATAGGATTTTATATCTAGATGCCACTCCCCAAAGGGATTGATAGTCTCAGCTAATTTACCTCATGATCAAAGGGATGTCCCTGTTCACTGTCTTCCTAACACATGACAGTTCATGATCACTGCTTACCCAAAAGCATAGGAGAGATCACACTATTTAGCAGTGAATACAGGTCTTGAACTATGAACTGCTTCAGAGGAGGACTGGTAGCATTGTCACCCAGCAGGAGATGTATTTGGTGAGAGCTTTACAAAGCTGCAAAACCAGATGGGATGCAGAGGCCAGGTCTTCCCTGATGCTGCCTTTGCTTCTGGTTGTTTCAGCTTTCTCCCTCCTTGGGGATCAGGGATGTGTTTACTCTGTGTTGCAAACTCTGCAGGTGAATGCATCTATCGGACCATTTTGTTATCATCTACCACACAACAGAAGAAACAGGCTGTACATCCATCTGTAAAACTATTTGAGGTATCTATTCAAATTTCCATCTTTTGCCTTAAGCAACTATTTTTGTTAATAGCCTGGAAGCTACTTAGAGATGGACTGTCTTCCACTTTGTTCATCACTTGAAACAGCACAGACTCCATTGCTTAGGGCTTTCAGGGACTGTTCTGATGGACTGTCCTGATAAGCAATCCTTCCTTCCTTCCCCTTCTTTCTAAATAGGAAACCCCCTCAATTATACACTATTTCTGAATGTAAGACCAGCTGTCTAGGCAAAATGCATGGTAGAATAATTTTGCGGAAGCAGTGTTAAGAAAACATGAAATTAATTCTTAGCTTTGATTTCAGGATTTTCTACATGTCTTCCAGATGTGATTAAACATAATCTGTCTGTCCATGGTCCTTTTCCATATATGCTCAATTCTCTTGCTTTTTGATAAGCACCCCCTACAGCATGGCCTAGTAGATAGAGGAGCTGTCATTGAAACATTGTCTTGCCACTCCTGGGTGACAAGAGGAAGACACTGCTTCTGTTTTAGTGTAAGTCTCACTCCCAACAACACACCAAGTCAGACCATATTACATTTTATTACAATTTTTATTAAAAAACTTTCACATTTTGTAATAAAATATATACTAAGAAATAGGTATCATCTTTAATTTCAAAAGAAATGGACAATTTAATGTAAAAATATGGCTGCGAATCATAAAGACTTGATCTTAAGTCATGTCACCCAAGGTTCATTACCAGCTAGTGAGCAAACATTTGAGCAATCTCACACCCCATTAACAATAATCTCAGCTATGCCTAATTCCTTTCATTTGTACATCATGCAAAAATCTCTTTCTAAATTGCTTTACAGCTGACAATTAATACTTTATCAATTACAGTTCTATGTGTGCTCTTGCTCTGGCTACCAGAAAGCCCAGTGGTGGATATGCTACTCAGTCACGCCTGAGTTGCTTTAAAGTAACATCTTGAGGACTCTCGTTACGATATTGAAGCATACAGAAGGTAAATTAGTATTTGCTAAATAGGATATTAAACAAACTTCACACATTGTGATAGGTGGCAAATAGCTAAAATAACATACATATAAAAAGCTAAACACATACTTAAATCAGAACCAGTGGTAGACTCACAGAAGTACAGATGGCTTGAATTTAAAACATGGTTAAGATTTTACCCCACATTGTGAAGAAAAACTTGGGATATGATCCTAATAGTCAACATTTCTATAAGAAATACTAAAGTCACCTTTAATAATTGCATTGCAATAGGTAGTGGTAAGGGTGACATGTTTTTGTTTTATTTTCTCCTTGCAACTTGTTGCTCTGAGATAATGAAAAGGATGAACATGTTATGCATATTTTGGTCATTCTACACCATGTACTTACTGCAATGTGATTAATGAACCTTCATTAATTGCTTGTTAAAATATCTGTCATTGAGATCTCCATCAACTACTGATTGTAACTCATTGTGGGGTAGAGCATATTTATACTTGATTGAATGCAGCAACACGTTCTAGATGATGTAGGGAATGAAATGAAGAAACTGATTTCCAGATGAAAAAGCAAGGAGAATTTTAGAATTCTGGAACATAAATACTCAAATCAGACTTGTTATATCTGTCTGCTTTTGAAAGTGAAGAATTAGACTCCACTTATCCTTAAGTTATCCTGTCAGTTCTTGTAGTTCTGTATTTGTATTCTGTTTCATAAACTGCTTTCTCGTTTTCTTAAAAGTATCAGGTCAGAACACTGCCTGCATAAAAACACAGAGTTTAGTGTGCAGGGAAAGCAAACTATAGACATGATATTGTTTGATATTGTTATGTGAATGAAGTCTACGTATTAAAAGATGGAACATTCTGTAGTCTGTTTTGGATGCTGTGATTCTGCAATTACCTGTAGCACCAGAAGACTTTTTTTTCTTGGCAGGACTGTAATTTTTAAATTAGCAATATCATTTTAAGACTTTGCTATTAAAAGGTAGAGTAGGATGTGTTGCTCTAAGACTTGGCTTAATGTTGAATGGATTCTCTTTCTATTACCACAATAGCATAACAACATTGAAACATCACTAGTGCAATTCACTATTACTGTGAAAGAAAAATACTCCTGGATGAAAGAAAGTAATCATGGATCTCTTGGCAACTGTGTGAACCTTATGTATCTTTTCTCTAATGACACAAAACCAGGAAGATCAAAAAGTCATTGAATGACAAACCCCTAAGTACATATAGTACTTAGGAGAAGTTGCGTATTAGACATCCTATTGCATTACTCCAGCAGGTTTGTAAATCCACACGCCTCTCTCCTTTTGTAGTGAGCATCATGATTAAGTATAAAAGGATTTTTTGTTTTCCCTATTCTATCTTTCTCCACATGGGCTGCACAGCAGAGATACCATATCCAGAAAATGAATCCCATTTCTGAATGCTTTTTCAGAGTGTCACTGCACTCACAGAGCGTCGATGGCTTCCATGGTTAAATTTTTTACCTTTATCTTTAGTTGGATTGCCACTGTCCTGTCCAGGAGATGTTACCCTACTGGGTACTAGGGGGCAATGACCAGAGAAAAGTCCTGCTGAAGATTCTGTAGCAGTGTATTCTTCCTCTGCCCACCTATTAAAGAAATAGTATCCTTCTTCAGGTGTCCATTTCTTGAGAGGATTCACTCCAGAGGTGGAAAGTCCCTGACTTTCTGTGTCCCTGTGAGATACAGTTGCTGCTGCTGGATGTAAAAACGGTGACAAACATAAATGGCTGATGTTTTGGTCGAGATCATCATTAGATGCTGGTGATGCTACAGGTGCATCAGAAGTTGTTTGTTTTCTTGACCTCAGTTTCTGGATTTCAAGATCCTGTTGCTCTTTAGGAAGCTTATCTAGCTGCTGAGCTTTCAGTATCAGGGATGTTCCAAAGGTTCCTCGCAGAGCGAAAATAAAGAACCTAATGAAAAAAGAAGAGAATGGATTGTCTTAGCAGTGGGTTCCTCCCATAATCTGCATCATATGACACAAATCCTGTTGCTAATTTTCCAGTACTCTAAAGGCATCTGATAGACACCTTATGCCTTATAGGTGAAAGTTGGCTCCTGGATGTTAATGCAACATATAACAATACACTTACCTTGACCTGTATTGAGTCAACTACAAGTAAATAAATGCTAAATGAATATTAATAGAACCATTTCATTGCAGATCAGTGCAGGAAAGATACATAGAAGCTCACTGAGAGGTTCTGTGTTTCAGAGATTATACTGCTGGAACACGCTAAAGAAAACACACACACACACAAATTAAAAACATCATCTTTGCTCAGGAAGCATTAAAAAATATGTCCAACTTTCCAATGCAGGACAGAGAACTTATATAACTATATATAGTGTGCAGTGAGCAACTACAAACCTTCGCTCCATGTCATGTCTGTCTTATCTGAAAAGCAAAGCCTTTTTCAGGCACCATTTCTAATAGGGTTTGACCTTTACATACATGGCCTTTATAAATATTTAAAACAAACATGAAATTTGTTTTAATTTCTCTCTGAAATTGCATTAATAAAGGTGTCATCTTCACATCTTGCTGATAAATATATGCATAAATAAGCATGACAACATTAAAAACAATAACAAGCTAGACTGAACACAGAATGGGCTTTTAAAGGAATGGACTTCTCAGGTCTACCTGCGTAAACAGGAGTGGAAAAACATGTATTTACTGTGCCCATGCTCAAGCTGGTCAAACCCAGGACTGGGAGCTGTGCTGTTGCTAGTTACAGCTGGGCAGCAGAGCCCAACTACCGAGAACCCAAGGCCATCCACAGAGAAAGGAAGGAGAACTTCCCATAAACTTCCATCTTCCATCTCATAAACTGCTCTTGCTCGCTCCCACCCTTCCCTCAGCCTTGCAATGGGAGACTCAGCAACCTATTGGGACTCCGGGCATTCCTGACAGACCACAGTCTGCTTCCACAGATGGAGAAATATATCTGGTTTGTACGCTGAAATCCTCCAAGAGGCACAGTGCTTGCCAATGAATGATGATGAATTTCATATCTCTCTGCATCTTCTCAGACTTAGGTATTTCAGTGCCTAACGCTGTGCAGTCTGTGTCCCATTACCTAGTTTAGTGGCAATGTTCAGATGCAGATGCACATTGCAAAGTGCTGCCAGACAGTGCTTCAGGACAAGCATGCATGTAGGCAGGGTGCAGGCAAGCGACATGGAGCACCTGCAGTGTCTCAGAAATGTCAGCTAGTGCAGGAGGCAGTCGTAAAAGGAAGAACTGAGGACAGCAAGGATTTTAACAAAACCTCTTAGAAAGAAACCAGAATCTCAAGGCTCCAACTGCTTTCTAAGGGAAATGAGGAACAGGGAGTGTGTTGAGATGAACTAGCTGAAACCCAATTTTAAGTGAAGGACTATATTTAACAAAGGGTGGTTTCACCATTGCTATCATATGCTGACACAGACAGAAACTGTCAGCCAGACAGTAGCAGAAACTGGAGGGTAGGTATTCTTTGAACTAAGGGCTCAGCAGAAAATAATCTGAGTTACCTACATGATGGAACAGCATTTCTCCAACTTTGAAGGTATCAAGATACAAATCTGTAAGCTCACTATCCTGCTGAGACACCAACAATCTTCACTTTGCTGAATTCCCAAGATGGAATTATGAGTCCTTAACCACATATGCAGCCCCGAGTAGAAAACTCAGGGTCAAAAATGACACTGTGAATGTGGGCTGAAAGGAAGAAAAAAATCACACGGGAAAAAAAAATATCTGGAAAAACAATGCTCTGCCTAGAAGACATGAGACCTCACTGAACCATGGGTTGTTTATCCTGACCTGAAGTTATATAATCTAACATGAAATCACAAAGAAATCTCAAATCAACTGGGGCAATAAAAATATTTTGAAGAGAAATATTAGTTGGTCTTGAAAAATTACTTTTTAGACAAAGCTAATGCTCAAATTATAATACTTAAAATCATTTACAAAATCCGATGATGAAAGTATTTTCCTGAATCTTGCAATGTCAGCGTGCTGCACTACTTCATAACAATTAGGATGAGAATGAGACTAGCAAGTTAGCCAAACAGAATCATTTCTTTAATTGTCTAAGCAGAAATAAAATTTTAAAAAATTAAATTAAGTTTTAAATTTACATTTTAAAATTGGTGCAAGTCAGACAAAGCATACCTGCTTAAAGAATGAATGAGGTATTAAGCACTGAAGTAGTAAGGTTACTACATACATATATGCAAACAGGATCATGTTTTTCAAACCAAATTTTCTCAGGAAACTACCAGAACAATTATCTCTCCCCCAAATATCATTTAGTCTCAACTAAAGTTATCATAAACATACCTGATTTGTCACAAAGAGTAAAACTAAGACTCTGGATGTAGAAAATTATTTGATATAGAGGTGTTCTTAAATTTGGCTTAATAATACACTATAATGTACTGGAGAAACTGAATATATTTTGTAACTTTTTAAATCATACAGGTGTATTTCAAAGACTAGCTTTCTAGTTTTGATCTGCTTTACTACATTGTGTTTTTCATAGTGAACATTTACGTAAAGGATTTGCAGCAGAGCAGTAAACTTTGAAAGACCCCAGAAATATATATATATATATTTTCTGATTGGAAAACAAAGGTAGTATATGTATAGAGACTTATCTAGGGCTATATGACCAAATAAACAAATGATTCATGAACAGGAAAATTGAACTCAGGCTTCTGACTTCCAGCCTGATCTCTGCACAACATATGTGCCTGACATATCTCATATCTAGATACATCATTGTTATTTCCCTCAAACACCTACAAATTCCCCAAATGAAAACTGAGGAAAACAGTGCTTTGCACAAACCTTGGCAAGAGTGCGATGACTGGGGTAATAAGACAGAGTAAGTAGAAGGTAGGTTCTGAAAGCTGTTTCTCCATGATCCAGTAGGGGTTGGTGGGAGGGTTGCAGACCACGCAGGCAGCATTGTAGATCAGAGAGAAGACGAAGTAGATCACCACACTCCCAATCATCGTGATCCAGTGGAACAGTGTCTGTAAGCACCAAGAGTACAAAATGACCGTAATGCATCTGGGGCCCTGACTCTGGGTGCAAGACAGAAGGACAGAAAGAATAACTAGAAAGGAGGTATCCAATAGATCTGTGAATGAATAGATCTGTGTACTCTTCGAATGAAGAGTACAGCTGGAGAAATACCTGGAAATTAACTTACAAACCAACACTGACAGTGAATACAGTTCTTGAAGTAATACGTTCTGCTCATATACTGAAGTATGTAAAAGTTGTGTACTGTCCAGTCCAAAGGCATGGTAGAAGCAAATTTTGTTTCTGTGCTCATTAAACTATTATCCTGAGGCTAATAATAAATTCTAACATATTGTGAAATCTCAGTGCATGTACTACCCACAATTAAGGTAAATGATTCTGACAGAAAACTCTATGGCTATATGGTATGTTATGCGCAGAAATGAAAAAAGTTATGTGAATGGGACAGGCAAAACACATACCCATGTTTTCATTTCTAGAGCCTGGTGCAAGAGGATGGTCAGGAGGGAAATGGTATTGATGGGGTTTCCAAAGGAAAACACATCTATATCGGAGTCCTTGTACATCTAGAAAACAGGCAGATAGACTGTGATGAACCTTGACTACTCACAGGTGATTTTTTTCTATTTTTTCTAAAGAGGGTTGGAGAATGAGAATATGAATGACCCCCATACTTACCAAATAAGGGACAAAGAAGCAAATAAGACTCTGGTAGAAGGCGTCCAACATTGTAATAATGAACGTTGACAGCTTGTATATCTGTAGGAGTTTACAGATAACAGTCATTATGATGGCACACATATCTCTGATCTGTCCTGCAGACGTGTTTGTTTTTCTTCTGCTCAGACTACTCATTATAGCTAACTAGCCTCTCTTCATGAACAAAAGCCCCTTGAACAGCTGATTTAGAACACTTATCCCAGAACAGGCATGTGTTAACTAAAGACAGTAAGATTTCTGGGGAGATTAGCCCACTAGCTAGGGATTGTAAAGCTCAGTGTCACAAATGCCTCTGTCCATACCTGAAGAACCTAATTCCTCAAATTCTTTTTCAAACACAGATCTTCCTGGGGCTAACAGGGTTGGGCAAAATTCCTTTCTTTTAAGGTTCTTTCCATTAAAACCTCTATTTTGTGCCTTTTTATTTTGACTCTGTGTCATATTTAAACTTATCCAGAGACCTGTGATGCCACAGCTCTGGTGGAGGAGAAACATTACAGGAGTGACAGAAGGGTGGGCTCCTGTGGTTTCAATGCAGACATAATGCCAAAGCAGGAACAATGACTTCTTCAAAATGATAAAGAGGTTCAGGACCTCCTCCTAAGAAAAGGGATGGAAAGTCCTACAGAGAATCCTCAAATTCTGCACTCCTTTGACTAGATTTTTCAAAACGTGACTAAATAAGATGTGAACAAAAACAATTAAACCTTCTTTTTGTGGACATTAGCAAACTAGAAACTGTAAATAGATCATTTGGTTTCAGGTGAGTCTGAAACTCTTCTTTTCCCTCCCTCCTCACAAACCCAAATACCATGCGGTCTTACCAAACAGTGGTCAAGACATACCTCTGAATTTTGCCCATTCTTGTACAACTCAGGCAAACCCAGAAGTGTTTCTGCAGAAACATCTTTATCCAGGATTCCAAAGATCAGAGGTGGCATCGAGGTGAAGAAAAGATTGAAAAAAATCATCTGCCAATAATCTATCATTGTGTTGCCTGAGAACCCACAGAAAAACTGGTACCAGAAGAGCAGGTTGACGTAGCTCTGTGGGAGAAGCAAATACAAACCCAATGTTGTGTTGCTGGCTGAACTGTCATTCCCCATATGTGCAAAAGCACATCCCTTATGCTGATGTGATCTCTCTTTGGGTTGTGCAGGCTGTGGAGCTTCTCCTTTATGTCCTCTTCCCTCCTCCACCCTATTATGAAAGCTGATGTGGACCCTTCAATTTGCAATGCATAGATAGTTTGTGATTCCCATAGTTTCATCTAAGAAATTTGCGCAGTACATTGGTTATTAACACAGTTTCCCAATAATTCATTATTTTGGTTAAAGGCACTTTCAGTAGACATCTCGGCATGTTGTTCCATAAAGCAATATATCTTAAGGGACTGCTTCACACTGATCCACTGTGATACAGCTGCATAAAAACTGTTACGTTACTTTAAGAAAATATAACAGAATAAGTAAACAAATTGTTCACAGCTCTGAGCAGCAGAGTTTAAATTCCTTTTATAGGTTTGGTGTCAGTGTCAGGCCTCCTCCTCCCTAATGGTACCAGGGAGATAATAGAACCGCAGCATCCCATTCTGGAGAGCTATTTCATATTGCAAATAAATATTCTTCGAACTCTGAGAAGATGCCCAGTTAGTAAAAAGAAAAAGAAAAGTTTCAATTTCTATTACAAATGTTAATGCAGATAAGACATAATCTTTATTCAAAGTATACAAAAATATAAAATACGGATACTTTGAATTCTAAGTAAGTATTCTTTCATGCTCTAAGTATATTTCACGTCAAATTGCCTTGTTTGCACAGTCTTGCAGACACTAATGCTATCAGATTTATCCACTTTACATTATTCTTCAATGCATATGCTCATTTGCATATACATTACATTTTTAATAAAAATGCCAGATATGACTGCATCATTGATTGCAAGTGGCTCCTATCAAATTAAACGCAAAAAAGCAGGTTTCACTAGCAACCACTTCTTTGTGTGGAGTCATCTTCTGTATTCTAGCACTAATAATCTGATGCTCCTAATGCAAGTTTTATTTTGAGACCCATGGGTATTATTAACAAAGTTTCTTGAACTACCATATAAAAAGTTACTAAACATTCAGTTCCTTTTCCTTCCAGGATAATGCTATTTCAAAAGATGTTCAGATCCTGTATTGTCCTCAATGCTTTATGCAGTATATTACTAAGAAGGAGGTAGAAAACTGCTTAGGGATATGGTTTAGTGGAAGATTTGTTAGTGTTAGGTCAAAGGTTGGACTTGGTGATCTTGGAGGTCTCTTCCAACCTAGACTATTCTGTGATTCTGTGATTCTGGTAAAGTGCAGAAACAGGAACTGCAGTTTCATAAAAAAGTAAGAGAGTATAGGAAGCAAAACTCAGAAAAAACAAACAAACAAAAAAAACCTGTCCTGTATTTAGCTCTTGCTAGGATGAAAGCTTTCATAATTTTAACCATCTTACCACATTTTTGTAGAAAAAGTATATCACCATCTTTGCCAGGCGAGTGTAACACCAATGTCCATGGACAAGAAGTAGTTTTTTGAGATGCTTAAATCGGGATACTGCAAAGTCACTAGCCATCACTGCCTTCAGTAAAAAGAACAGAAGTTACTTTACAATTTCTTTTTCCCCACTTAGTATGATGGAATTTGAACATGGACATTAAAACAATTTTCTACTATTGCATATTGCAGGGAAAAAAAAGAAGCTTACTACAGTGGACAGTCATGTTTTTCCATACTTATGAGCAAACACTCATTTGTCCATGCATGCTAATTGTTGGGTCAAATGCTCCTTTTTGGCTGGTCCCCTAATTATGGACTGCATATTCTTTTATGACAGTAATGATGCCAACCTCCCTCTTTAAGGTGACACTCAGGCTATACAGCTGCTATGAAACTTATTAAGCAGCAAGAAATCATGTGACTAAAGAGGAGTGGAAGTAAACTGAAATGATACCTGCATGCCTTCTTGGCCAGATATTCCAATCCCAACATCAGCTGCTTGAATCATACTTACATCATTTGCACCATCACCTAGAAAAGGGAAGACAGAAATGAACAATAAAGATGCAAGAAAGGGTGGTTAACATGCCTATACTAGAATGAAAAAAAAAAAAAAAGTGCAGCTGTGCTGTTAAGCATGGCCTATTCTGTTGTACCATGCATCTCAGTTAGGGTAACTGATAGTCAGCATTGAGCAACCATGATCTCTAGGCTCTGATGTTGGTTGGAACATCCTCCTTCTCAGAAGACCTGGATCCACCACTAAGCCTGGCATTGGGACCAGCTGGCTGGTGGCATGGACACCCTGACACCATCCACATCTGCACCATTTCATACGTTTCTCCTCAGTCAACTTGATATGCTCAACAACATGCTTTGCAGAACCCTACTTCACTGAACTCTCCAAATTATATGATAAATTTTATTGCAATTGACAATATAGCAAGCAAATTTTAGGAGTTATTCTGCTCCTTTCAACTTTTAGCAATGTGTTGAATAAATAACAAAATTTCCATGGAAAGAATCATCATGGTTGCCTGCAACATGGAGTTTGTGAATTAGGTTAACTGGTAAAGCAAAAGAAATGAAGCAGAAGGCTGTGAGTTAATGTTTTTAACTCTGAGGCAAAGCAAGAAATTTAATACATCAGACTCTTCCTTTTCTGATATGCCTTGTTTGGTCTACATAGATGTATTTTTTAGTTTTAAGTAACAAAAATCAATTCTGCAAGGATTTTACTGGGATCGCTTAACAACAGTGAGCTGGAAACTCAAAGCATTTCACATTATTTGGAGGTAAAAAGCAAAGGAGCTGGTGCTTAATGCTACTCTGGGGATAACTCTGGTTCCACCAGTTGGGAAAATCTGACAGGAAAAGGGCTTTATGAGAACACAGAACAGTACTACTATCGACTGCTTCCCTTCCTTAAGTGAGGGGATTCCAAAGGGAACACATACATGTGTTTGTACTTGTGTGCTTGAAAGGGACTACTGGGAGATACTTCATCTTATTTAAATGGGGGGCAGACTTGCTCACTGAAAGCTGAAGGAGGACTTTCATATGGTTGTTGGTTAGGAAAGACTATTCAATGCTAGTTTTTCACTGTATGTATCTAAGAGGAGGTGTAATAAATAGCTCATACAATGTATATATTCTGTACATTTTTAAAACTCACATTGAAAGAGTCTGCTGCCTATTTCTCCTGTAAAATTCAAAAAGGAGGTACCTATCGACAGGGTCATCACTTTTAACTGCCTCCGAACGAGCTTGACCACCATGCTCTTCTGGAGGGGGGTGGAACGGCAGCACAGCACCGAGCGGCAGTGCCTCGTCAGCTCCAGGAACTTGTCCTCCAGGCCCCCCTGGAAGATGATGCTCAGCGTCCTGCCATCAATCACCAGTCCGAACTCAGGACTGGGCACCTCAGAGGCTGATAAAGATGTTGGGACAAAGTCAAAAAATTTCCTCCGTGGTTTTTCAACCTCGTAATTCTTTCTCACTTCTTCCAAGGTTAAATTCAAGAGTGATTCACAAGTTTCCTGTGAGAAAACAGAAGTGGTTCTAGAAATAGTTATCTCCATCTCCCTTTACAGCACAGCACCTTACAAAGTGTATGTTTGTATAATCATGCCAGTGGGTTGAAGCCTATTAGATGAACACTGGGGAAAACTGACCGAGAAAGGTACTAATTTGTCAAACTGGAGATTATTTCAATGACGACATCAAATCCTTCAGTGAAAAAAAACACATTTTATCAGCTGGTTAACTGCAATAAGAAATTATTTCAAGGGAAAAAAAAAAAAGTCTCACTTCAGGAAGATATAGTTGTATTTGCAGTGCTGAGAGTTCAAAAGGAATTTTTTTTTTTTTTTTTTTTTTTTTTTTTTTGTGCTAAAGGACATTTTAAAAACTACCTCTGATATGAATGATGTGAGATATTCGATATTCCAGCCTCTGCTTCCCTTGGAAATAAATTATGGTAGAGAAACAAGAGGTTCAGATTTCCAAAATTACTCAGTAATTTTGACAGTTTGGCCTTTTCTAGGTCATAAATCAGGTGTGTGTCACAGGGACACAACTAAGGCTTCATATTGCCCAGTGCAGTGCTTCAAACACACGCTAAACCTTTCCTTATTAGCAAATTTGCCTCATTTTGGATGAAAGTCACCTTAGTATCACACAGAGATTTAAGAGGGGCACTTTTACCTCTCCCATACAGATCTCCTAAATTGGCACACCACTATCAAACAAAACCCAGAATGATCTAAAAGTTATTTTGCTGCCAGTTCGTACTAAAAGTCCTCTTTCTGTAGCATGGCACTGAATACCTGAGGAGCTAATCACTCCTTTTTCTACCTTTTCTGTCAGCCTTATTGAGTGATGATTCAGTTCTGAAATGTTATTTTCACTTTATGTTACATAAGGTACATGTGTAGGATGTTTGCAAGATTTAAATTACACTTCAGTGGGAGGTTCTGGAATCAAATGTAATTCTGACACCTAATAGAAAGCTGCATCTAACCGGCACACTGAAAACCTCCAAAAAATATTAAAGCAGCAACATCTTTCTGTGAACAAAACAAAAATTGTATTGGAAATTCCAGGCTCGCATTTTTAAATGAATCCCTCCAAACTACCTACTTGTGTTGCCTCTTTCTGGAAGCTATGTAATTTCCAGCATTTCAATAAGCTACTGGGCTCAGGGGTGGAACGAGAGTCCTTTCCCACTGAAGCCAGCCACCATAGTTCCATTTCTGCTGTCCTTAACAATTATTTCCTCCTGTTTTTGAGCTTCACCTCTTCCTCAGCACTGGAAGAGGTTGGGTAAAAATATTGGGGATGGAAGACTGGGATTTCTTAATATGGTGCTGAAAATTGAATTGGACAGCAAAATGAAAAACAGGTAAAGACACTAAAATATTTCAATGACTTGAATTAAGAACTGTCCCATGCTCAGTACGTGGCCATGAGTGAAGATGAACATCTGACAGAAAGCAAACTTAACCATAGGTGCAAAGAAACATTGTGGTATTTCCCACCTGGATCCACTTCATTAGCTATTAAATTTTAACCCTCTGTCAAAGGCTTTATCTTTTGATGAATATTTAGATTAAGGGTTAACTTTGTCAAACTTAATAGGGTTTTGTGAAAGGAGAAACCCTTTGTATTATTTATTTTCCCTCACTGCAGCCACTTGGGGACTCTTCATAACCAGTGTCCTTGGCTTCACTTTGAAAGGGAGGGAGATAAACAGCATTAAAATATAAAGCTAATGCCCACTGAATGACTTACATTCACACAAGCACCTATATGTGCGCTGTGTGCACCTGAGTCCAGACTGACGGCCACATGGGGTGCTATAGGTGAGCACATCTGCCTGTGTTTCCTGGAGTCAGGGTGGTCCTGCCTGTAGCATCACTTCTCTGACAGGAACCATCTAATTTCCATCCTAAATATATTCATTCTGCCTCCCATTAAAGCAGATATGCGTATCAAATGAAATTACACATTGAAGCAAGGAATGTATTCCGTGCCGAATTCCGTATCATCTTTGCATGTTTCCC
The DNA here is from genome assembly GCF_011077185.1 of Oxyura jamaicensis. NCBI lineage: Eukaryota > Metazoa > Chordata > Aves > Anseriformes > Anatidae > Oxyura > Oxyura jamaicensis. The sequence continues at coordinate 762,798 of NC_048905.1, forward strand.
TATTTCTGTGACATTAAAAGAGAGACATTTGCATAGCATATTATTCCTGTTTGGAGAGCTACTAGCTGCAGACAAAAGAAGCTAGAAAGTAGGCCATCTGACTGCTCTATACCACTGCCTATCAAAAGAAAAACAGTCAGTATTTTAACATCACTTAATTAATCCTCACAATAGTTTTATAGAGAAAGACAAGCTTGTAATGGGGAGAAAAATGAAGGCAACTGAGACAAGTGACTTGCCTAGTCCCAAAAAGAGGCCCAGCCTTCCCCCCTCAACCTCCCATCTACCTACAGAAAAGCCCTTCTCATGACAGCTCCCATTACTGATGAGTACAGGTCACAAGTGTACACTGCAAAAAGAGAACAGAGCAGTACCGTGGTGACCTCATGGCCACTTGGGGCTGTACAGTAAGATGGCACTGACAACAAAACAAAAAAGAGGACAGCTCAGCTGGCATTTTGGACGTTAGAAATGGTCAGGTATGTTGACTTCTTTCAAATGGGTTGAGCTGTGATGCCTGAACTTGAACGTCCTTAAAGCTGTCTCACAAAGTCATCTGCACTGCCAGGATGCCTGGAACAATGCTACTTGAAACTGTTTGCTACAGCGGACATTCCACTTTCTGAGAGCAAGGCATGGTTTCCCTGGTACCATGTTGCTTCACAATCTGCAAAAGCCAATGCTGCTTTTTTAAAGATTTTTTGCTTTCGCCATCCTTAATGACATTTACCTTCTTTGAAAGTTTTTTTCTCCCGTCTGTTCAGATGGTTTCAGGAATAGCCATGGATTGCACCACAGATTGTTCACTGAATTTTGTGAGTAACAGGAGCTGACAGAGATGCCCCTCAAGTGATTATTTTCATTTTGGAGTATGTTTCCTTTATCTACCACCTGATCTTCTTGTTGTCACAGAAATTCAGGGAATATCTGTGCACATCTACCACTATGTAGGCTACCATGGAGTGTCAAGAATGTGACTGCATTTTTAACCAGCCCACAGGAGCTTTATTTAGGTTTCTGAGAAGGTGAAATACTGCTTACGCAAAAAGACACCAGGTTAAATTGTTCTCACTAACTTCTGATTAAGCCTAATCCTGTTTGGGAACATGCAACTAGAAAGTTCTGAATTTAATTAAATCTACACTTGCATTTTATCCCAGACTGACTCATATAATACTTTCCAAATGTCTTCCTACAGATATCACCTGGATTTACAATACCATTGTAACTGAAATTTCCATTGCAAGTGAAAAAGCCAAATACCAATATTATTAAGGAATCAGGCATATAAACTGCATATTATCTTTTTCCTAAAGCTCACTAGTTAGGTCATTTTTAAAAAAAGTTTATTTTGATTTGGAAACTTGTATTTTAATTGAATAAAATTCTACATAACTGTCTTGTGTTCAAATTCATCCTGTTACATGTGGTCTAAAGAATTTATGGCCTAATGTTGCTATGTGGATATCTGGTTAGCTGTGTCTTGTGGTGAATACAGCCTAAAGCAAATCAGTGTCAAGCTGAAAGCTGTGAAGAAAGGGAAAGATAGAAAATTATGTGCATCCCCCTGTACTCACCTTATTTTCTGTGTTTATGGTGAAGACAGTGTCCCTTTGGTTCAGGAGCTTACAGGAATATGCAATGTTAACTGCTGTTTCCTGTTTGTCTCCTGTTAACACCCAGATCTGTATCCCAGCTTCTCGAAGAGCTGCGATAGTGTCAGGAACTCCATCTTGCAGCCGATCTTCAATCCCTGTTGCCCCTGGGCAAACAGGAAAAGACAACGTGAACTAGTTTTCTTTAATCTGGAAATATTTGGAAACCATCTTGCCATTTTTTTTGAATTCCAATCATGAGCTTATCAAGAATTGTGCCAAGGTATTGTCCAGCAGATAAACACACGGGCACAAAATCTGCATTTGGATTAAGACCTAAATCTGTCATCAATCAAATTCTGACTCTTCATTTTCCTTGATGCTAGAACAATGCATTTCATTGCTTCCCAATAATCCAAAATGACAATGTACTGGCAGAGGAATTATACCATATGCATTTTTAAAGTACTGCATCAAGCCCCATCAAAGCAACCAGAAAAGATGAACTTTAACTATTTAAATGAATGCTATCGTATTGCCAAGTTAGATGCCTCACTCATCAAAGGGAGAAGAAAAGATACAGGAAGTATTCTTTTTTAAAATGTGCCAACTTAGAAACAGATGGACATAAGTCACCACCTGAATGTTATAATACTCCTTATCTCTTCCACTAGAGGTCACTTTGAAGATGCTGTAAATATGGTACATTAGAGATAGATACTGATTTTAGCTAAAATAACAGTTTTTGTGAAATGAAGTATGAATGCATGCAGTGCCTTAAGAGTTGGCAAAGATAACATTCTAACAAGATCTATGTTATCTCTTATATGCTTGTGCTTATGGTATTTACTGTTATTACTCTAATTTTTTAAATCATTGCATAGATTATGAAAAATCATAATGCTAATAGCTTGCAATCACAGAAATTCAGGATAACAAAATATGGGCACAGATGGTATTCACAGAAAGATGATAATGACTCTGAAAAACAAAGTCTTAAATACCAAAACATTTCAAAACAAAATAGAAAAGAAAGCACTGAAGCCCTCTGTAATTTAACAGAATAGTATTGTTAGATACTATGGTGATGGATGATGTGCAAGTTCCAAAGAAGTAAGTTTTAACATGAAATATCAACCTTTTACAAAATACAGAAAGCAAATATGACAGTGTAACAGGAGCAGAAATTCACTAGCAAGAATGAGGACAACAATTGTAGTTCCTGCTTTTTATAAAACAGTTCTATAACAGAAATTCCCTTGGAATTTGTGCTCAAAATTGAAGTGAATATATACTATTTTACAGCTTTATCTGAGGACACCTATATGTGACTGAATTATGGGAACTTCATTATCTACCATGTCAGCTGAGTTGCAGTTAACAGTTTCGGTACACTTTTTCAAAGTTACTGCTGCTCAAAATGCACTAGAAATTGTTTAAGTACCGTCATTGGACTGTGTACACTTGCCCTAAGATTTTCAAACCTCAGAGGAAGTCTTTTTGATATAATTTAATATAAGCTGTTGTCTGTCTGATTGCCAAGAATATCACAGGAGAGCAAGTGATACTTCATGCAATGACAATTCTTATTTTAGCTACCCAGCAAGGTGAGTTTGGTCTCCAGATGCTGTGCTGTCTCCATTAACAGATCCTCTCTGTTGTCAATTGCAGCTTCTGCCTCTCGACGAAAATTGGCCCATTTTTGAAAGTCATCCTCATTCAAAACCTGCATAACATAATTTAAAAAGAGCTCTTTTTAAATTTAAATAAGAGGAGAAGAATGCCAACATTCTGGATCACAGAGGCTTAACTCCTATCTGGGTTGATAAAATACTGTGTTGCCTCTAAAACAACAGAAACTTTTCCATGAGAAGACTGCAGGAGCTGGTAGCTATGAGAAAAAACGATGTGCCTTCCTGTTTGTGGAAGCTAAGAATTAAAAATATGGCCTAGAGAAACTCTCAATCCCACAGCCTTTAGCTGGGAGTGTATACTTGAGCACAGTTTCTGAAAGTTGCTCTGCAGGGTGTCTCACCACTTCTGCACTAAGGTATCAGGCTAAAATGCACTATCCCAGGCTGAAGGTAGGATTTCTGAAAGCTGAATACAAAGCAAAACAGAAAGTTGGCTTTCTATGTCCTGTCTGTAATCACTGTAGAGAGTAAGACAGAGCTGGTATAGGATAAATATAAATCAATATTTTGAGGTTGACAAAGAACCCATCATTTGTTCAAACTGGATAAAAACTGCAGAAAGAGAGGAGAAAAAGACTACAAGACAATCAAATAGAGGGACAGAAAGATGGTCTGTATCTGTCTTGTCCTCTGAAGTACAGAGGATTATAACCATTGGATTTTTTCCTATAAATATATTGATATATATAGAGCAAAGCTGTAAACAACATTAGGGTAGTGCCTTCCTACCTTCTTAGCTATGCACAGAGTTCGGAGGCCATCTCGGGCATAGTAGTCCAGATGCTTCTGTGTTCTGTCTTTTATTCTTTTCCTTCTCCTCTCTGTGTAAGTGTCAGCTGTGAAATACAAGGGAAAGATTCCACATCTTAACCACAGATCACTTCAGACCTAATGACCTAAGATTAAAAGAGTGGTCAACTGAGTGAAAACTGGATTCCATTGTAATAGCAATCCCTTTCAAAGTGTTCACTGTGTTGCATAAACTTAAGATTGGTGAAGGTTCTAGTTTCCTTTAAGATGATATTTTTTCTTGTTGTTGTTGCTGTTGCTGTTGTTTTTTAATGGTACAGCACTCTTGCTGACAAGCTGAAATACCATGGCCAGGCCCATATGAAAGTGTTACTGCAGAGCACACAACCCACATGGATTAGTGCTGTCAGTGAATTTTAATTAGCCATATTATCAGCACTACTCAGGTTAAACAAGTTCTGATCTGCAAGGATAACACTACAGAGAGCTTGTTCCTTATCTTTATACTCCTGATGCCTAGATATTATATTTCACACAGAAGAGAGTACTGCAAACTTCTTGTGCCTCTTTGTAGGAGACACAACAGGAATAGCTCATTGGCTTATTACCTTTGCCAGAGTCTTCCAGCAAGTCCATTATAACAGAGTCAGCTCCTTTTGTGTAGACAATGACCTCCTTGGTGAGAGGGTGTCTCACCACTACAGACATCCTTTTCCTTACTGAGTCAAATCCCAAAGTGTAGAGGATATCAAAAGTCAAGAGTGTGCCTTGTGGTAACTGTACGGTCACCTGCTCAGGAGTCCGGGACACTAAAGTAAAACTGTATGCCTGGGCAGCATAGACAAGTGCTGCCTCATCTGGGCTTTCAGCCTCATAACAGAAGTCCGTTGGCAAAGAACTGTGAGTAACAGTCTTAAAAACCTCATCCAAAGAAGCACTGCCAATATCTGTGCTGCACTTGTCCTGGAGCCCAGCGTCCCTATTGCTGTCACAGCAGTCGTTGTCCTCGTCACAGCAATCCAATGCAGCAAGGTGCTCCCTGGTGTTCTTTGCACTGAAGCTAGCTCCTAGCTCTGAACTAGACTGAGATGATGAAAAAGACTGGCTGAGGCTTGCTAACTTCAGCCGATGAAACATCTGATGAATCTTCTCCAAGGTGATTCCTGAAGGTTTTATTGGTGGTGGGACTGTAACCTAGAAATATGAGAAAACCTTGGGTATAATATGGTTAAAAATAAATGAATGTGAGCTACAAGATACTTTCTGAAGCCTCAGTATATTTCTTTTCTAAATGACAATAATAGAAAATGCAACAATATTTTTTTCTCTTTAACTGTGTTAAGGGAATTCAGCAGAGGAGTCATTGGAAAATTGGCATCTGAATTTGATGGTGATTTGTGTCTCTGCTTCTGAAACAGAGATGAAATCAAGGCCCTTGTAATTCTGATAATGGCCTGAGAGATCAGAGAAAACCCTGTATATTCAACATATTTCTTACAGTAAATGTATTATTAAATCTAAAAGGAAAAGCACAGATACTGCGGTAGCCATATCTATTCATCAAACATAAAGAGCCTTGTTAGGTAGGGATATACACAGACAGTGAAACAGTAGACATTACACAAAAGATAAAAGAACTAGAGGACAGCTCCTGTACAAAACCATTTCTCACCCCCTCAGGTTTCCCTGAACAGTGCTCTATGTTGTTACTGTAAGCATGATCAGTTTCCTTTGAATACTTAGTTTAAACAAAGTTAGATTACCCTCTGTCTTGGCTCAGTAGCTGTGGAGACCACGACTGTATTGCAGATGGCAAGGGCAAGAAAAAAGTCAGTAAGGGATGTGGCAGTCTGCATATGTATAAAAGGAGAGAGATTTTCAGTCTGGAGTGCAGCTTCTCTCACTCTTCTCAGCAGCTTACTATCTGGAGTCACATCCTTTTCCTGTAAGAGAAATTAAGGAAAATTATTCCCATTTATAACTGTGCTCAAGGAAGATCTCTCAACTCAGTAGTCTTCTGTTGCCTCTTATTGAGTTCACACCTAGAATTATGTAAGATAAATGCCTTTTGTACTTAACATCTGGGGAAAACAGATGTATTTCTAAAGGCTACATGACTAGATTATTAGGAAGAAATGTACCTTAAAATAGAAGGAGATTTCAGAATTTTATTTCTTTTGAGATCTATCTCAAGAATAATCTATACTGTGTCCCCAAACTTTGAAACTTATGACTAATGAATTAAAGGTCATTCCAGGTAGAAGTGGATTTGGGATTGCCCATTTCAGTGATAAAGCAGCAATGCTATTTCAACAGAGAACGCAGCTTGTGTTTATAGCTTGGTTACAACAAAAAAGTGTTTTCAGAATCATTTTGCTTTGTACCCGAAAGAGAAGCTGTCTCAAAATGCTCTTCCTCAGCTTTAAAATAAACAGGTAAATGCATACGTTCTGCATTTGTTCCTGAAACGGTACTATAATCTGCTACCACACTTTCTCTAATCAAATCTAAATTCAAAAGCCAAACTACTTAACAATGTTACTTACCTACAATTTAATCTGATGTAGGGCTACAGAAATATGACTTTTAATGGAAATTTAATGTTAGCAGAATTAGTTTTGGATTTAATTCAGGGCCATATTTAACTAGAGCTTCCCAATTTAAAAGACATCTTCTGTGAGCCAACACTTTTGGATGCCTTCTTTAAGGAATTGCCAAAGTGATTTAGCTGCTTGCTAGTTTATCTCAGCTACTACCCTCTCCTCCTTCAATTTGGCACAGTTTTATTAAGTTCCCTAAATATGCAACAGCTATCAATCAACCACCTTCATGGCTGTGCAGTGCTGAGCTGAATATGTTATGTTGTAACTCCTGCTTGCTAACATGAATACTGGTCCTTAAATTATCCCAATAATTGAAAATAAATCTATTGCTCATTCTGCAGCACAGAATTCATCTGAGATTCAAAGACAGAACCAGATAATGCACTCTCTGCAACAGGAGGTTCTGGTTCCTCTGGCTCAGTATTTTCATTCTTTTAATGTGGGCAAAAATTTTACATGCAGATGCAGTCCCTCCTCTAGCAAATTGACACATACTGAGGAAAAGCCTGATTTTCAGATATCTTCTCAGGCCTCTTAAAAGGAATCAGACATTGAAAAATTAAAGTGGTCATTCTTTAGAAACCATTTCACAATGTCTTACTGCAGCAGCTGATAGGTACCTGTGCGCCTACTGTGCTCACTATCTACAGCAGTCCCAAATAGCTGAACTGAAAAATTCCCATGTAGAACATATTATGTGCAGACATAACTCTCAAAACAGTGATGTTGGGAATTATATTCAATTCAGAACATTAATGATTAGAAATTCTCTGTTTGCCCAGCTATTCATATAATTTCCTCATGCATTGCCACAATTAGAATGAACCTCACCAACCACAGATTATTACACATGGATCTCAGCCTCTCCTATCCATCACCATCCCACTCAGTTTTGTTTGCACATATATATCCATAATATATGCCTCTAACTAGTGCCAAAAATAACAACACATATGTAGGCATTCTATTTCAACTGAAACTTTCTGAACTCAAAATTTTCCTCTGGAAAAATGGAAAATTGTCAGGTCAATTGTGGCCTCAGAAACAAGTTTTAAATATAAAAAAATACAGAAATCAATATTTTTCTCTCTTTTTCTTTTCATATTCAGTGAAAGCAGGGCTGACCTGAATTTCCCTATTTCTCTAGTTTCAGCCTTATGGAATACCAGCAGATAAAAGAATTCAGACAAACAAGTCTGTTCATTGACCAGCCTGAATAAAACTGAATGAATTAAACAGAAAATTAAATGAAACAGCACTGATGATAATCAATTAAATTTACCATACTTTCAATGTTACGTTAGTAAAATGTTGATGTTATAAAATGGCTACTGCAATTCAGTTGTTAAGATCTCTGTATTAGTTTGATAGCATTTCTTCTACTTGATGGCGCTTAAACCTGATGATAATAGGACAATTGAAATCTTCATGAAATGTTTCTAATAGCAGGGCACTGTTTATTACAATTATTAAATCTAGAAGAAAATGTGCTGTCAAGATCTTACTTCATAAGAACATTTACAGGTAGACAGAATAAATGTTAATGCCCTATCTTGTTCCAAAATTGATTATCATTTTATATTTTCCTGCTCTTTTAAATTTCCCTGAAGTCTTGCTGTCAACCATATCTCTGTTGTTTATAGTACATTATTTTAATTTTTCCTCTGAGAAGTTGCAGCAGCCACAACAAATCAAATAAATAAAGTCAACTGGCATTGTCTCATTTTGAGGTACCCAAAGAAACCAGTAAGGTGGCCAATGCCACCTTCAATGCTCTGAAGTGACCTGGTGTCCTCTTCTTTGGCTGAAGGCTGTCCTGTAGAGGGCCAGACAGACAGGATAAAAATTGGTTTCCATTTTCATAAGAGGTGTGAAATAACAGGTGAGTCTGCTCTTTTCCCAGTTGCATTAGATATATAGACATATCCTTCTCCCTCCAGATTTCTCATAAATGTTTATGAAAGGAATAAATCGGTCACTGCATTTCTTTCTCAGACTCCTTCAGAGATTTCTGAAGTAAAGACTACACTGTTCTTTTGTCCTTTCCATTCCACATAAAACCTAAAACATACACAGACATTATGCTTTTTTACGATACCAGCATAATACTATAGAACTTGTCAACAATTCTCAACTACAGACTTTGGTAATAGCGTGAATATGAATTCAAACAGATTTGTCCAGCTCAGTCTAATTTTCTGAGCATAACTGTTAATAGGTTGACCTCTATCTTTTTGTATTTGCATCTCAAGATAGCAAGATGACTGCTAACAAAAGTTAGGAATTTGCTTTTCCATTGTTCAAGACCTTGTCATGCTCTTTCCCACTGAACAGACTTTGACATCGAATTTTAGGGGGTTGTAGCTGGACACAGGATTCATCTTATCTTATGAACTGCATAAATGACGTACAAGGAGGCTCCCCAAACGTTGTGATCCTCAGGGATCACAAGGACTACAGAGAAAAATATTGGAGGGGATAAAAACAGAAGTTAAGCTATAGGATTTAGACTCTGCATAAAATCTACACTATTTTTATTCCAGAAAAGAAAAGCAGTGCTATTTAGTTATTCTTGTAGGATCTGCAGTCTCCAGTTTAATTAACTTTATCAAATACCATGAATTACCCATCATTCTCATCTCAAGCTCAGAGATGCACTGAGATGAACATGTTAATTAATAAAAGCTTCTTAAATTTCAGGAAAACATCAAAACTAGTCGAGCAGAGAATGCTCTCACAAACAGGCAGGCTGAAATACATTTTGTAGCTGTGGAGCTCTTTAATTGCGGAACTGCTCAGAATGCTGAGACAAAGTCTCAAACATGCTGATTTGCAGGCACAATCAATTACCACAGTACAAATGCACTTAAAATACCATATGCAACCTGGTTACCATAAGGTTGATTGACAAGAGAATTTTGTGATCACTGCACAGATAATGCTCCTTTAAAAACTATTCACATATAAATTTGACATTAGTAAGTGATTATTGTTTGTTTGGCATAGTTATTTTCCAATTAAATTCTACATTTTGTAGGATACTATTAAGGTAACAGTCCTCCTTCCTTAAAATGCTTTTCTTGGCAACAGTTCTGATATGCAGGTGCTCACAGCAGATGCTGTAGTAACCCTTATCCAAAAATCACTGTCTTCTCAGCAGTGCAAAGTTCTTCAATTTTCCCATTTCCTGAGGCTACCAGTTTCCATGAGTAGCTTTCATGTGGCTGGCACTCCAACCCTTAGAAGCTCAGCATTTATTAAGAAAAAAGCCAACAACAACAAACTCTGTAATCCCAACTGCTGGCCTTTGGACTTCGTGTTGTTTATTGTAGAAAGCAGAGCATTGTTTCCTCTTGTGTTTTGATGATGAGAAGAAGCTGAGTCTCATGATTTCATAGTAAGTATCATATTAGACAATTGTTGACTGCCACTGAATATTTCAGTACTTTTATTTAAACAGAGACATTCATCCAGAAGGGCTCTGCAAGCCTTAAATTAAGCAATATTAAATGTGTGAGTCAAGACACAAAAGATGGATTTTTAATGAGAAATTTTGACTACTGAGATCCATTCAAGCCCACAATACTATCTGTATAACCATAGTTATACAGATGTTCCAGCTGTTCTTAGCAATGTACAAATGCATCAGACAAGGTTATATAAATTCCAAAGGACAGGAAACAGAGAGAAAATTTTGCTATCCCCGTTTCATAAAAAGGAAATTGGTTTGGTAAATAAAGATACTACTGTGCATCATTTAAAAGATATCAATATACAGGACAATACACTGGGCAATACCTAAGTGTCTTCATTTTTACCAGGTCTTCACATTTGTCACAGAGGTTAAGCAATTTATTGGGACAGGGTGACAGCAGCTAAGGCTGTTTATTTCCAGGAGAGAAGCTTAACCTCCTTCTAAAAAGCAGATGTTTCATACTAGTTCCTCAAATGATGCTTTTACAGAGGGGAAACAAGCAAACTAACAAAGGAAAACATGGCATTTTATTTCTGAAATAAACTGAAGAGGCTTGGCAGAAAAAATATCACTGGGGAAACATGTCTGGCAAGGAAGTCCTATATCACATTTCAAAAGTCAAGACCCATAAAACAAACAGATATAGAGAGGTTCTCAATATTCGATGAGGACTGGGCTGGAAAATGTGAGGACAACTGAGAACCCCCCCATATTCCAAGAACAGGAGGAACACTGACTACAAAACTATCTACTACAAAACAGAGAAACTGAATGAGACAAGTAGGATCTTAAAATCTTAAAATTAACCTAAGCTTACATCAACCAAAAAAATGTCAGCAAGTCAAAAACTCTGCCAAGAAGAACAACTGCAAAAAAATAAAGTTCCGAGAATCCTCTATTTATTAGAATTTCTTACAATGAAGAGTTGGAAGGTTTTTGCTGGCGTTTAATTTGAATTGTAGTTCTGATTTTGAAAGTGTCTGACCTTCTTCTGGAGCTTTGTCTGAAATGTCTCCTAAAAAACTTTCAAGGAGAAAAAAACGGACTGATCTTGATTAGGTTGTGTTAGATTAGGTTGATTAGGTTGTGTTAGATTTTAGTTTCAGATCTAAAATTCAGATAAGTCTAAGGCTTTTCTAGAAGTGCAATGACGATGACTTGAAATTCCATGTCAAGTACTTGAGGTGAGGCAGAGGCCACCAAACTACTGAACTGGGACAAGGCTGTTCAGCATCTGTTCAACATCTCATAGGGTCTGAGAACGTAATCTGATAAACCTTTCTTGCTTCATTTAAATTTTCTACGTGAAAAGTGTTGGGATTTTTATTTTTCATTTCTGTCTCAAAGAAGGGCAACACTTAGCTTTTGACACACTAACAAAACACACAGAACTGCTCCGGAGAGTACAGCTTTTGCATTTGGCACATACAGCTCATGGGTGGCTAAACTGTTTATCGGAGAAAATATGTTGCAGTGCTGATAGCAAAAGTAGTTTGTGGCATTCTGAACTGTGTTCAGACTCAGACTTCAATCCCATAACCTTTTCCCAACCATCACCTTCCAGAAGGATCTATACTGCCCTTTTCTGCAAAGCCAGGCTCCAGGCTCCCATCTCCGCTCAGAGCCCCAACTCCTCTTGGCACAACCCCAGCCCAGCATCCCCATTGCAGTCTACCTCACCTTCCTGCCATGTCAGGGTACCAAAACAGTACAAAAAGCTCATTCCCCTCTGTGCCAGCTACGTATCTTGTAGTTAAATATGCCAGCTTGATCTGTTTGTACTCACAATGGTGCTGCTGAATGCCACTTGAGATCTGTTGCTGTCACGACGACCAAGTGACCTATTCCGTGTATGCCCCTGAAAATGAGCTCTAGCACTCTGGCACCTCCTTAAGGGTCTCATGGTCCTTTGATTATAAGTGCCTGGTCTTTCAATGTTCATGGAAGGAAGTGTGAAGTGTTGAAGTTTTGCAAAATCCGCATCGTCTAAATCCAACTCCTTATGGGTTTCCAGGCGTTTGGCTGTAAACAGATAAAACATTATCTCTTATACTGTTCTTTGCATGGCTTAGGAGTAATTCCTTGGTTAGTTACAGAAAACCTGAAATAAACTAACCCAAAGCTAAAACAACTCAAAAGCCATCATCAGAAAAACCTTCACTATCCACTTTATTTTCTGGCAACTCCCTCTCTGCAATGTTTATTATTGTATGAAATCAAAAATGCATTTCAAAGTGATCAGTCGTTTTTAAGGATTTCTCCTAAATGCTAAGAGCTGCACTTTGCAGTTGTCTGGAAGAGGAGAAAGAAAGAAGGTAATTCACAAATTTGTTAATGCTCTCTGTCACAAGCACAAACATCTTTTCAGCAGCTTCATGCCAGCTAAATTAAATCCTTTGTGCTATGTAGACTGAGAAAGTAGCAACCAAGAAGGGGTCTGAATAAAAATGTCCAGATTTGGCGCTGGATGCCAAAAGACTTCAGATACAGACTGCAGCTAGGGTTAACTCCAGAAGATGTAGCTGCACCTTCTTTCATATCACACAGAAGTCTATGGCAATTACTTTTGGACCCACTGAGTTTGATTAATAACTAATTTCAGATTGTGAGCCTATAGAAGATTGCCTGGCATTTATTTAGAAATGAAAATGTTCTTTTTGAACTATCAAGAGGGTATTCAATGCAAGGCAATGCCTGAGATGTCTGCAGAAGGAACCAGAAAATCTTTCCTATCTGTCCTCCAAATCAGTTAAAACTTCACTTTAGGAATCTCCATAACAGGAATCCCTCACAAAATGGAGACAAAACCACAAATTCAGTCAGAAGGCTCAGTAGGTTTAAATATTATTATTTAAATTAAGAAGATTTACTAGCTAAGAGAAAAAAGAAAGTTTAAAAACATCTCTCCTACCATTTTCCTGATGTGAAAACTCATGTCCATCAACAGTACAGCGTCGGAATACCATTTTGTTTTCTGTTAGAGTCCCAGTTTTGTCTGAGAAAATATACTGAATTTGCCCAAGATCTTCAGTAATATTTAGGGCTCTGCACTGAATGGGCAAATCTACTTCTTCATCATAGAGGTCAATGTCATTGTGAATTAAGAAGACTTGGCCCAACTTGACTAACTCAATGGACACATAAAGAGAAATGGGGATTAAAACCTGAAAAAGAGATGAAAATCTCAGTGAGGTGTGTGACAAGTCTTATTGCTTTCTGTCAGCAGTTTCCTGGCACAAGTATACTAACAGTTTCAGAAAAAAAAACAGTTCTTCCTAGAGATGTAGGACCAAATAATAACAGTTTGATAAAAAAAAAAAAGAAAAAAAAAGAAACCTGCACACAAGAGCAGTGGACAGCTAGGGACAATAAGTCACGAATTTAAGACAAAATTATTTGAACCAAATCCAAAGATGAGCTGATGAGTCTGAAATTGGATTCTTGACTCTCTTACAAAGCACATTTTCTGGTCCAAGGTACATGCATGACATGCATGCTGTTCTTCCCTCCTGAAACTCTGAGATGATGCACTAGCATAGGCTAACTCTTAATGTAAAAAAGTTTCCCAAGCAATGTCTTTGCATGCAACACTTCCCATCCACTAACTTCCCTGCCATGAAATAATCTTGAATTCTTAAGGTGCACAAGTGCTCTGTTTAAGTAATGAAGGACAAACCCGTAACGAATCTCTGAGCAGCTCAGAAAGTTTTCTTCATATTTCATTCATATTAAAGAAATTCTTTTCACTTAAATCTCAGCAGATAAAGACAAGTTATCAGAAAACTAAGTTTCCCACACCCAATAATTTGTTATTCACAATTAGGTTTAATCAGATTCATATATGAGTATCCTACTTTTAATTTATGTTATTTCCTAAACCAGTAGAGCCATACATAGCTATTATTCCCCACCGGCAAAACAATTTTTGTTTCACTGTCTTCCTGAGATATTAAGTGGCATTCTTATTTAGGAATGATGGGCATAGGCAGAAAAAAAACCCTCAACAACTGATATTTCAATGTAAGCATCCTCTTTAGTGCATATCCTAGAGATTCTGGAGCTATTTAAAGATATAATACATGTCCTTATCTATATCCCTGTGATGTTTCAACATCAACAAAAAAAAATGGGTTTTGAAAGAAAAAAAAGTAGTATATGTCACACTTCGATGTTTAGAAACACTCTTTACAATATTTTCAAATAGGATTAAGAAGGTACTGCACAGCTATTACTTGATACTAATTTTTCATTGTTGATTATAGTCAGTTACGAATAGCTTCTTCCTTGAAGGTAACAGAGAAGTGTTTGTCATTTACCTGCAGTAGGATTATCATAGTCAAGAACAGGTAGAAACCAGCAAGAACTGGAGACAGAAATTTGCCATTTTCATCTGGGACATCATAAGGTGGATGTTCTGAGAAGTTTCCAGCCCAGATGCCATGACCTGTTGGAATACGTATGATGTTGAAATACACTGAGCAGGAAGGTGATTATTTTCATCCACCTGTCCCACAAGGCTCTTAGCTCTGTATACATCTCTTCTCACTCTACCTCTTGTTGCTGCAGGATTCCATCTCTGCCACCTAGCTTTAAAAGTCCTCAGTGCTGAAGACTCCCATTCCACTTTCTATCAGAAAGAATGATAGCTTTTATAGAGAGAAGCTGAAATCATTTTCATCCTTCCTGACCATTCTCAACTTCCTCCTCTCTTTGTTAGCACATGCTTCCTATAATTCAAGCTAGGCAGCTCTTTTTTACATTTCCTCCATTTCCCATCAGTTAAGTCACACCTCCAAACTGCTTATTCCCCTGTATAGTAAATATCAGTAGATTTCATTACACTACTACAGCAAAGTCTCCAGTTCAGGACTTACAAACATCCCACCTGGACTACTTTACCACCTTTCATATTGCTCTTACTGACTTTGCTTAGGAATGTTACTAAATTTACATATTCAGAAACTTGACATGTAGCTAGGACAAACAACCCACAGTGCATCATTGCTCCTGATGCCTTTTTCCTGCCAAAAACCTCTATTAGTCGACTTTGCATACCCAGTTCTGATAAAACTTCTATTAGCACCAACTAAATAAGTGGTTGTTCTGCAGCATCTGCCTACTAAAATGCTGCCAAAGGAAATTTCAGCAATATTTTATGGCTAGAGACCTCAATCACAACTGAGGGAGGACAACTGTAGTTGACAAGTCACTTCTTACACCCATTTTTCACTCTATGCAAGAAAAATACTGATTGATCCACGAGAAACATTTATTGTATAAGAGTCTTATGTCCAGATAATGTTGCAAAGCAAGAACTCAAGATAGAGCTATGGGACCATTTTATTTTTTTAACCTGAGCATATAAATTGTTTTCTTTAAATGCCGGCTTTTTCATCTGAGACTACCTTAAACCTTAAGTTAAAGGACTTTATTACTCAAGGGCCCCTACACAGAAGAAAAAGACAAGTCTCTAAATCGACATGACAGCAGCCAGGGAACAATGAAAATAAAGTCTCTCTCTCTCCCTCGCATAGAGCTTAGTTGTCAGACTGAAATCCCATTTCTGTGCTGAGAAAGCCCACTGCAACATGAAGCAGCAAAATTAAAAAAGTGATTAAGCCAGTCATTCATCTTTTTGGATGGCCCTTACTTCTAACGGTGTTACACTGATGATTGGCTAGTGGGTCGCATCACAGGCCTCTGGGGAAGGTTCACGAGAACTTGACAAGGGCACCAGATTTGACTTTGTCTCTACAAAACTAAGTCAAAGCAGTAACACTAAGCAAGTTATCACTGAGATGAAATCGATTAAAAAGAAAAGGGGCTTTGAACATAAATTGCTCATGGGAGCCTTTGTTATGTCTTTAAAGCAGTGACCCATTCAAAACTCAGCAGGCTTAAATTCTGGCCCTTTTCCTCAGGGTTAAGAAATGCCATTAATCCTGACCTGCCTGGGACAGACTGCAATCAGAACTGGAGGGCTAGAGGGTGCTTACCTGCAATGAAATCAATGTTTTTGAGATCTGCAATGTAGTAAACTACTGTCAGATAACCCCAGCTCACCCAGTTACCATATTCAACTGTGCTCACATGAAGGGAGGCACTGTGAAGCCCCCAGAAAAATGCAGACCGTTTCTAACTAAACACTTAATTCATCTCAGCCTGCTAAAGGGGCCTTTGGGCAAAAAGGTAGCTGTGGAGATTGTAAACTGCATGAATTACCCATGTGCATCTCATGGGTTGAAAATAACTCCGGCTAGTATCACCCTGAATGTATTACAGGAGAATGTTACTGAAATGAGAGTAAAGCTACATCATTTTACTTCTGTAGTTATACACAGAGAACAAACATCCACTCAGGAAGCATATCTCAATTTGTTAGCACTGATTCCTAGAATGCATTAACCCAACGGCTTTCGCTTGCTTTACACCACATATTCTACCACAGTGGAGATGAGTCTTATGTGAAATATTTATAGCCATGGCTGAGTTTCCTTCAATCTGAATTGCTCAGATTTGACATTTTAACTTGTATATTGGAAGACCAAAGAGCCTAAAGACTCCAAAAGCATTGGGCCTTCAGCCCTAGATCTGATCTCGCTCATGTCTATAAAATCAGTGTTAATCACCATATAGAAAAAACAAACAAGCAAACAAACAAACAAACCAAAAAAAAAAAAAACAAAAAAGAGAAGAGTTTTATCAGTGCTTCATACCTATGGCTCCAACAAGGCACATTGCGAACAGGAGTCCCACACACAAGAAAATATCCATATTCATCTGTCGCTCTATCTTGCTGCGCTTATAACGAGGACCATTGTTATTTAGCATGGCCTTTGTTTCGTGACCTTCAAAACACAAATAGATATCATATTTATGTATTATATATATTTTTTATTTCACAAAGTGGGAGCAGGATGCTCATGACTAATGCTAATTTAACTCTAGTTTCATTCAGTGATTTTATTGCCCATCTTCTCATTTGACTAAATCAAGGGGTTTACAGAAGACCTCCATTATATTACAGCTTTCAGTTGTCATATATATTTTACTTCCCCAAAGACAGCAGATTCAACAGGAACAAAAGGTTTGTATCAATATTCAAAACTCCTGAGACTCAAAAGCACAGATGTGCTTCTACTAACAGCCAAGTCTCCCTGAGAATAGAAGGAAAAACAACAATAATATTGAATTTTGGTATTTTACAATCAACTTGATTAAGTGCTATATTGATTTCCAAAACCTACATTTGAAAAATATTTAACATATTTTTCATCAGCTATTTAGAAGCCACTAGACACATTTCCTACATTAACTTAAACAGTATCTGACGTCAGATCCAGCAGTGAAATATATTGATGTTGCTTAGTTTTTCACTATGTGGATGTTAAGTGCTAACAAAACAGTAGGACAAGAAATAATAATACAAAAGCACACCCAAATCATAAAACTTACTGAATTAAAATTGAGTTGGTATATTTGTAATGGAAAATGAGGAATTCTGTAAGAAGCTAACAAGCAAAAATTGCATTTTCTATTTTAATAATAATATCTAAACTGTGGCTCCACAATTAGCATATTTGGATGCCATCTGTTGCTATATTAAATAGTATATTTTATGTTTATTCCTATAGTCCTTTCCCTAGAAAATACAGGCTATGCAGACTTGTATTTTACTATTATTTAGTGTGTGTGTGTGTGTTTTTTATATGTGTGTTTAGCGTGTGAGAGGTACTGTTTGCCATCTATCTTTTGGCTTTTCCTAGAGAATTTTAACTGAAAGCTGGAAGTAAGGTATGATTTAATTACTCCTATTGGATTCATTCCAGCTTTACATCAAAAGTTATTAACTGAGGGAGACCGCAAGACAGAAAATTAGCCTCCAGCCTTATGTTCAGGACATTCACCAAAGCCAGGACTCTTGGCTTCCTATTTCAATGAACATTCAATTATTTACACAACCTGGAGCTATGTCAGTGGCACCAGTTTATACCACCAGTGCTCCTCTCTTTCCAACTCATGTATATGTACACAACTGCTTATTCCACATAGGTATTCAGGATACAACTTGTGAAGCAGGAGGTCTGTATTCACTCCATGTAGGCAGAACTGAGAATGAAAACCAAGTCTTCCCTTCGGTGAACAAATGCTCTAGCCATCGAGTTACACAGAAATGGAGAGTACTACTGCCTGCACTTCTGTTCCTCCAGCAGCTGTGCGAACCTTGTTCCTCACTTTTCTTTTATGTCAGGGTTATAAGAGTTTTTTTTTTTTGTGTTGAAAAAACAAACAAACAACATGACAAAGCCAGCTAGTCTACGCAGAAACCCTCAAGCAAATGTTGATGGATTTATTTCAGCAAGAAAATGTGAGGAGCTTTATTTCCAAATTTCACCTCTGTTATTCCCTTCCATTTCAGCTGACCAACAGGAAAAGCAGTGTTCTGCACAGCTCTAATAAGGATATTGCTTTGCAAGAAATGTAATATCAGAAATAAGAGAGACTATTTTTTTTTTTTTCTCCTAGAGTCCTCATGGTTTTCTATGCCATGTAAGGCAGCACCTCACCTATCACCCCACTGGTACATTATCTCTCAGTTTCTGGATGCTAATGGGCTCATCTAAAACTTGTTTTCATTCTGGTACTTTAGTACTTGAAAAGAATATAATTCTTGCTGCTGTCCTTATTGCAATGAGAAAACTATGTTGGCTGTTGGTCTGTAATTAGGTTTTGGTGCATTAGCACTATTGCTTTGTGTAGAACCATTTGGGTAGCCATGAAAAGCAAAATCACACTTGGGTCAGATGAGAACTACACAGGCTAAACAACCACATTAAGTGATGGCTCGGCTCTTCACAAACACTTTCATTAGATAGTAAGGTTGAGGAGTAATAGGGTTATAAAAATAGAGAACGTGCCATGTTGTAATGTGACGGATCTTGAATACTCAGAAAAGGTCAGAGACCATGATTAAAAGCTAGAATATAATCAATGTCAAAGAAACCTAGAAATGAAGCAGGTACTGGCTCAAGTGACTCTAATTTTAGAAGAAAAGGAATAGACTTTTATACTGACATTAACAATAAGATGACAACTGGAAATTGAGTTGAAGACTTAGACCAACGAAACCACATCTTGAGAATCACTTTAAAACTCCCAACCTTTGCTGTTGGCAGCTTAAGCAACATTAGCAGAGACCCACATTGGAATCTGTGCTGATGTTGAAAGGAGCATACTGGGAAATGACCAAAGAGAAGAAAAATAGAAATCCTTACAGAAGAAGATAAGACCTGTTAAAATGGGTCAAGAAGATGGCCATGGAAATGAACAGAGGGTTTGAACACTTCTCCTATCAAGAAAAGTTGCCAGAGTTGGTGTTAAGCTTGGAGAAGAAAAGACTCCAGGGAGATGTTATAGTATATAATACATATTATTATTATATACATATTGAATATATATATATATATATATATATACAGTTATACATGCAATATATAAAGGGAGCTTATTAGAAGATAGAGAAAGACTTTTTACCTGGGCCTGCAGTGACAGGACAAGGGGCAATAGTTGTAAACTGAAAGAGGCTGGATTTTGATTGGATGCAAGGAAGAACATTTCTTATGGTGAGGGTGGTGAGACAGAGAAGTTGTGCCCCAGAAGTGTTCAAAGTTGGGTCGGATAGGACTTTGAGCATCTTGATCTAGTGAAAGATTTCCCTGCCCATGGTGGGGGGTTTGGACTAGATGATATTTAAAGGTCCCTTCCAACTCAGACCATTCTATGAATCTGTGAAGTTACTCCTATTTATAATCATAGGTATGATTCCAACAGAGAATTTATACAGTAGCTCCAAAAAAAATGAGTGATAGGTTTGAAATCCTCCTCTGTGAGGCACTCCTCCTTGGTCTGGTAGGCACCATCCTCACTTGTGATGTTCAGAAAGACAGGTGTTGAAAGACCTACAATGTGAAGCCTATTTTGGAAACATCTGGGAGCTATAGACATTTAAAGTCCACTTCTATAGCAATGAAATAAAATGGCTGATTGTTAGGTAAAATATTCTGAATTGTGGAGGTCAGTGTAAGGTAAATGACTCTTGCAAAAATTGTGACTTTTATTTTCTCTTAGGTAGTTCAGCCTTGAGGCCTCCCAGGCTGCTGATTAGATATACAACAGGTGACATGACTTCCAGAAAGGTAAAAATAACCAATAGTGATGTTAATAATTGTTTTTAACCTTTTATTTCATCAACAAATAAAGAGGGTATAAAGAGTTGATACACTGGTAGTTGATAGGCTGCTTCTGGAGCAGAAGAGGGCAGGGCCATCAAAGCCAATCATGCTCACTGAATAGAAGTGGTGGTAACATTCCAAAGGCAAAAGAAGCTGAGAAAAAAATGAGCTGACCCACTACTGAACCTGGGCACTGCTGCACCTGATCTGAGCACTGACACTGTCTTGCATGGTTCATGTAGATTACTGCATGAAATGCACAGCTGCAAGGAAACACACTGTCTGTGTCAGCACAAACCTGTGGGGCTGCTACCTCTTCTGTAACCTCCAGCTGCTTTAATATTGTTTCCCATGTGCTGGCACTGGTACCAGTTGGCTTTATGATGAAAACTAACCTTTTTTTTTTTTTTTTTTTTCTGGGTGGATCTTTAACTGCATCAATTTTTGCCAATGAGACCCCTCTTAGGGCAGAAGTATCAATTTTATAACCAATGAAATTATTATAATCAGAGCCGCAGAGCTTAGAGTTAAACTCACCTTATCAAAGTTGACTTGACCAGACATTCTTGCATAAATGTAGCAACATAGTTGACATGTGCAAGGATACTGTCACTTGCCAGAGACCCAGTGCAGGACTTGGCTTTGGAGATGCTTGAGTAACACCTTTACTTCAAAAGGTTATGTATTCTTCCCTCTGTATTACCAGTTCTTAAAATGTTAAATTGTGGTGCGATGCTAGACTACACATTTACTAAAGGACATTTACAAGGAAATTCTATGAATACTATAGAAAGTACTTCTTACCTGCATATATAACAATTCCTACTGCAACCTCAGTGTTTCTGATTGTACATCCACGAAGCAAAAGGCTTTCAATGTTAAAACCAATCCGTTCATTATTAGGCTTTTCCCTAGGGGGAAAAAAAAAAAAAAAAGTAAAATAAAGCTATGTCTGTTTCTGTTCTGAAACAGTATTAAACGAAATTTCTGCATGCATGTCTAATTCAAGTTGAAACCAAGGAACTGCGAAGGCCCTGTATTGCTTGTATTTCACTCAGCTTCAATAAAGACTCCAGTAAGAAGTTATAGAGAAGTTTTAAGCATCTCTAAAAGCCCATGTGTGTATTATGATATCAATAGGAAGAAATTTGGCTTTGACCTAGCACTTTATGTGATGAATTCAGTATCTCATAAATGAAGCCAAGATACATTGTGCAACCTAATTCAGTTTAAATTCTTTCCGAAAGTGGAGCACTTTTTGCCTGCTGGTAGAAGTTCAGATGAATCTATCAGCACCCTGCAAGAGCCTCTGTCTCTCTATCAACCACTGCAGGGCTTCTCATCTTTGAACCTCAGTTCACTTGAAAAGTATCTAGGCTGAGGCTTTCTTCCTCACTCTCATGCTGTTTGTAAGACTTTT
Source organism: Oxyura jamaicensis (assembly GCF_011077185.1). NCBI lineage: Eukaryota > Metazoa > Chordata > Aves > Anseriformes > Anatidae > Oxyura > Oxyura jamaicensis. The sequence goes on from NC_048905.1 coordinate 784,567, forward strand.
CATCCTGGCTGAAGATGTCCCATTACACACAAGATCCTTCTGCTAGTAGAAGAGAGCAACGAAATCTTGATGGAAATTGTAAGGCCAGCACCTTATCAGGCAGGCAACTTGTTACTTGCCTCTGAAAATGAAAGCTACTTCTGGTCACAGTTTTTTTGTTATGCATTCTGGTAGGCTTCTCCTGAAATCTCTACCAAAACCGAGATTTTTCAGTTCACTCACTCCAAGTGATTTTGTTATTTAAGTACCAGCATAAGAAAAGACTTATTCCAGAATATTTATATTTTCCTACTTTCTATTGGATATGTATCATTGCATTTACCAGTAAACTGAAGAGTTACTTAAATGGGGGGCAAGGTTAGGTGCTTTCTCAGGGCTATGTACAGTCCTATGCCTATTTGCAGCTGCACGTGACTACATGACATAAAATGAGAGGAGTAAAAAGGTTGAGGTGCCAAATACCTACAAGCTGGTAGAATAATAGGTTTGCTTAAAGAGTCTGCAGAGGAAGATTGTAAGGCAGCTCTGACTTGCAGTGTTAAAGCAGGAGAAGGTCACTGCTGTAAGTTGGAGTGGAGGTGTATGATTTCCAAAGCACCTTCAAATTACAGATGCTTGATTGTCTTCACTGGCATTTGAACATAAGGGGAGTGATAATAGAATATTTTGTGTATATGAAACCCAGGCTTTGGTGCAATGAGATTTAAGTACCCTATATGTCAAGTTCTATTAGTTAATAAATTTTAATTCAATTGTCTTTCTTAACACATTTTAAGAAATAATGCCAGAAACATCTTTCTCTGGAAATCTAGATTTAGCCTTGGTGAAATCACTTCACAGAAGTCTTCCTGCATCCCCCTGAGCAGAATTTGCTGTGGCTAGGATGTGTCCGATGGACATCACCAAGTTCTTATCATTTTTAGCAGGGAGAGTTCTCTACTGCTACAGTCTTATAGTAGGGAGGTAGATAATCAATAATTTATTAAAACAGACCAAATGAAAAAAAAATGCATCTATCCCTGAATCAGGGAGAGAAAGGTCCTCTATTGCACTAAGCAGGTGAGATAATACACATTTCCAGAAGAGGTTTCTGTTACAGGCTTTCAACATATATTTGAAGATTTTGAAGCCAGTCCTGGGTTGTAAGGGTGTGTTTTTGTGTGTTTTCTTGTGACATATTGCCTACATTTATATAATCTCAGTGCTCTTGTGCTGTATTACAGCAGGTTAATTGGAAGGATTGCTTCAATTTAGATTATACCCAGCGGTCCTCAAAGCCAGCCACTACAGCCAGCAATCAATACAAACTTGACCTGTTTTTACGTTTTAAGATATCACACTGGAGGGGAATGACATTGCTATTAGACGCATCATTCTTACAGGACATAAATTCTCAAGACCAGGTTAGGAACAGGACTAATGGGCGAGGATCTGCTGGTTTACTATCTCAGAGGATCTGGCCATTTGCAGCTATGCCAGGTGCAAAACTCTCTACAGTGTCCTGGCAGAGACATTAACTATTAGTTTAGCTACTAGTAAACCTAAAAAAGTCAGGGTGCAGACAGGCATGCTGATACATTCATACAAGTTAAATGCTTTAAATTTGTTGCATGATGTCGAGCATGCATTTGGTCTGGGGCAGCAGCTTATTTCAGACAATTCCCTGGTGTGGGAATCAGCATAGATCAAGGATTATTCTGGAGAGGCCCTTGGGAAGCAGCTGCCCTATATTTGAAAGTAAGAGAACTTTAGGACATATGCAGTACCATACAAATTGACCTTGTAGCCTGGGAAATATCTGCTGAATTTGCTAGTATAGATTTCCCCATTATGCCTATCCCAGAATTATTTAATGAAAGAAAGAACATGAGGAACAGAGGATGCAGCTTTTTCCTCACACAATTATGTTTACATTCAAAAAAAGCACTTTTTTTTCTTTTTTAGACTAATGCATTGGCTCATTAGTATTTTTGGTGATGTCTTTTGTGTTCCATCCAGAAGCAGAAAATCTGTTTCTTTTTGTTAGATCCTGGATACTTTTTCCCTGTGGCCACAAATATGAAGACATCAGAACCATGCAGCCAGGTATCTTTAAATATAAAGAAGGATTTGGATTTAACACCTAGCATAGCCTAACCCTCAGGATATAAATGTACTTATATCCGAATTCTAAAAAGAGCTGAAGCCTTGTGAGAGCAATTTTTATAAAACAACTGAAAATTCAATGTCAAGCCTCAGTCCTGCCATGCCTTAAAACCCAGATGCCAGTCTACATTTTATATTGACTTCTGAGTTCAGGAATAGATAATAGCGATGTCAATCCATTTCTGCAAAATATGTTGCTTCCCTTCGTATCTCTCCCAAGTGAAATATTAAAGCTGAGACACTAAATGAACTTGTGGGTTACAGATACTTACATGTACCCTTTGAATTTATTGAGATCATTGTTAGGCATTTCACAGATGATGGTGTTTTGGAAAAACTCTGGTTCAAATAAAGTATTCTGCAAAAGAAAACACACTGGGAGTGAGCATAAAATACAAAGAGTACTTGAAATGCTAAACACTAACACAAATGGGCTTGGTAAATGCACATCACAATAAATAAATAAATAAATAAATAAAGGTGAAACCCTGCCCTTGGATTCATACACAGCCAGACGGTGCAGCCAAGAGCGAAAGCTGCCTATAGTTTTAATTTTTAAATTCTCAAATAGCGCACAAATAAATGCATTTTTTTGGTGAAAAATAATGTAATTATTATTTTTTTTTCAGAAGGGCATTATCACACTATAGCAAATCTCCTTTGCTGGGTTAACAAATCATTAAATTAAATTGAAAAAATGCTGTGTATTGGACAAGACAACACAGATGCTGGTTAGTGAACACACCTGTTTTCATTTAAGGTAAATGTAACAAAGTTCAAATCTTTATGAAACAAAACAGCCTTCAGCCAAAAGCAAGATCAGTTAAAAATAATTTCAACGTTAATATGGATTTTGAAATATATTAGAAAAGTTGCTTTACTGGTAAGGAATACATGATCACAAAATAAGAGCTTGCAAACTTGAATAATTTGAATACAGTCAAATAAATAAGACTAAAACAGACTAACAGCAAAACAAATAAACAACAATCCCAAAAGAAGGAAGGGGGAGAAAGAATCCTAAGTGCCAGGAGAGACAAACCAAGAAGGAGCTTCATAGGCTAAGTGTTTACTGCAAAAGAGCTGGGAGCTGAAGCAAGACACACTTTTGCTTGATTTCCCCCTTATTCAAGGAAATCCGGCTTGCTTTTTGGCTGAGTGAAGCAGTCCAGAAAGCCGACAACATGAAAGGTATATGATTGCCATAACATTTTCTTTATCAGCTGAAAAGATATAAAAGACTTTGATTTTAGATCAAGAACATGTAATAAAAATGGGATGCGAGAAACATGAAAGAGAATCATTATTGCTGTGTAATAAAAACTTTAAGAGAATTAAAAACTTTAAGAGAATTAAAAACCACTTGAAACCACTTGAAACCACTCCTCCCATTAGGAAATTCAGAACTGGTAATCAGGTCTGCTACTGGGCTTCTCTACCTTCTTCTAAAGCAAGAGAGAATTCCAGAAGTTAGACTCCTTCAGAAAATTCAAATCTTAAGAATCCTTCATTGAAATTCATAAAAGCTTTGGCAGATTGCAAGAGCAATTCCTCACAGTGCTAGTCTCCAAGTCTCTCTCTCTTTTTTTTCTTTACTTTTATTTTCTCTCTCCTGTTCTTCTTTTTCTGAGCAATACATAGATTTTATACATATACATACAAAATAAAATGTAAGTACAAACAAGTAGAGAATCTGATCTAAAAAATAAATTTTGGAGGATGAATAAAAGCTTGATAAATATTGTATGCCTTCTGCCCCCCATGGTTGGATATTTTTTTTTCAGTCTCTTTTAAGATCATTGCTGAATCTTATTCAACTCAAGAGAAAAATTAATACTTATTTGGTTATCCTATAAATATTTTTACAACAGGAGGATGGCAAGATGCAAGAGGAATATGGAGAGCACATTACTTATTGAACAACCTAACAGGTTTCTAGCTAGAAAGGGGTAGAGAAAGATGATTCTTCTCAACACATTTTCTTCTGAAGACATGAATTTTACTATTGAAAATTCAAGCTGGAAAATGGCTTAAAAGAAAAGAAAAAACACCCAACAAAACAACTTCCTTCATCTCAATCTTTTAAAGGTACGTGAATTCAATATTCCTAAGCATATCCTAAACCAAAGGACTAACCTCAGTTCATACATATTTCATTACTCCTTAAAGAGTCACACTTTATAGATGTAATTAAATCTGAGAAGTTTTATGGAGCACTTAAATCACAAGATTAAACAAAGCTCAAAGAACAAGGAAGTAGTAGACAGGCACGCTAAAACCAGCTCGTATGCTATTTAGCACACTTTTTTTTTTTTTTTTTTTTTTTTTTTTTTCCAGTCAACATACTGTTTACACTAATAATTTAAAATAACAGGGTAATATAAATGATTATTTGAGCTCAGACCTTCCTGAGCACTGGGTATCACCATGGTCAGAAATTCATTCCACTTTGCCTATGTAACAAGACTTCATATGTATAAACACTTCTGGGCACATAGTTTATCTAAATGACGACTCCAAAACTTAAAAAAACAAACAAACAACAACAACAACAACAGAAACAAAACCACAAAAACCAAACATGAACAGTTGATCTGAAGCATAATACAGCACATGCATGTTTTCTGATTTGAAAGAAGACTTCTTCATATTACAAACGACTGAGGCAAAAGTTTGGATTTTGTGTAACAGCACACCCTCTAAAAGAAAAAATGGAAAACCTCATATGCAAAGAATGCCCACATGAGATTGGTGCAGTAGCCAGCTGAACAATCAGCCTGTTGAACAGCCAGAACAATTCCTAGCTCTAAGCATACCTGCCTGGTGAAAGAGCAATAGTACATCAGCTGCAACAGAGAAGCAAAATCCATAGAGAAGTACACAGCCACTCTGGAAGGGGTGCACGAGCTGTCTTCCAATTTCTATGCAGAAATAATACACTCAGTAGTAGCAGCTTTTCTATGGGATGTGCTCTGACTACTTGCAGGGTATGGATGGCTTACGCATATGAAAGACTTGCTTCAGTAGCAAACCTGAGTACTGTGTATTGTCTCTTAAGAATCCATTGATGCAGTTTCCTGCAGGCAACTACTGTCTGAGATAATCTTCCTTTTTATACAGCTATCCCTGTCCAAGAATAACAGAGAGCTTTTGGGACAAACTGCTGCCTTCTGCCTTGGGCATTAGCAGTAACAGCAAAAAACGTTTTGCAGGTGTACTGAAGAAACCAGCCCATCGGAACTGCTGCACTTTGTGGCTGCAGCTGCGGTCGGTGCAAATGGGCTCAGACCAACCCCTGTCTGCATAGGCTACATTTTCAGTAGAGTTACCTGGCCAGAGAACCCCATCACAACTCGTCGTTGTTTAAGGTTTGTCTCCCCATCAAGGTTCGCTGTTTCCAAATGGCAGATCCCATTTTGATCAGAGGAGTACAGCAAGAGGGTATCAGCTGGGATGGTTTCATTACACTGCAGCTGTACAAAATCCCCCACTTGTACATCTTTCCAACACTTCTCAACATAGGCATGGTCCTTCCTGTTGGATTAAAAAAACATCACGGGTAAAGGTGACATTAAGAAGGCAGGCCCCCTGGTTAACAGGGCTTCAATAAAAGAAAATAGGCCAGTGGTGGCACACTGTTGTAATTTTTTAAAAGAGACAGCAAAACACCCCAAAATTACTGCTTTAGATAGTTTCATAGTACTACTTTACCATATCTCTCATTCAAAATAAAGTATCTACCTGAAATAATAATAATAAAAAAACTACAACAAAATTTCTTGTTCTAGTGTTAGGCCTGCATTCTCCACAGTAAAACTAGAAAGGTTTTTAGTAAAATTAGAAAGGTTACCTCAGACTAAGAGGTATTTTAAAGTATCTTATACAAGAAATTCAGACATTTCACCAACAGTATTCATTGGTTTTGACTGTGACTAGGTCTTGGATATTTTCCAACATCAACATATAGACCCTGAAAGAAATAAACTAGTATCACAGCTATATTTGCTTCAGGTCTCTTCAATTTGTAATTCCAAAGTTAATTTCAAGTCCTGAGCTTAGGACACAGAATCATCTTCAAAGATTAGAACAGTATGCAAATGCTCCTTAATATTAAGAGGAAAAAAAAACAACCAAACAAAAAACAACTAGAACTCAAGTTTAATGCAAAAGTTAATGGCAAGAAACAAAGAGCTTCTAAATTAAAAAAAAAAAAAAAAAGAAAAAAGAAAAAAGAAAAAAAAGGAAAAAAAAACATGGGAACATGGGGAAGGAAAGGAAATTACTATTTCATCAACAAACTAACTAGTATTCAATAGTTTGGGATATAGCATTTTTTGACATTACCTTTTCAATAACTAATCTTTCAACTGCTCTTCATCAGCTAAGCACACTGAGAACTGCACAATAAGCTTTAAAATTAGTTAATGAGAAAACTGCACAGGCAACAACAACCCAGATCCTCTAAACTTTTGAGAGTAAATTATTTTTTAATACAAATAATTGAATCATCTTAGGTCTTCCTTCTATAAGACCAAAAATGCTAATAACACAAATGCTCAAGATGCACAGTAAAAGGCTTTTTGTAATTACTCAGTCTCATTTTTACTTAAGTTTTGAATCATCCTCATTAACTGCCTGAAGAATACTGTCTTTCTTGTTTGTTTCATGAGCATTGATACAGAAGATAAAATGTTTTGCTCCAATTCAAAGGCACACATCCAAGTACTGCTTTAGTCAGGCCAATACTTCCTGCTAACCTACTTTCCTTTCTGTAAAGGAGAGCTAGCCCTAATGCTGTCAGGCAATCCCTTGCTGACATCCTTATCTGTAAAGCGATGTGAAATAACAACTTCCTGCAAAGGTTATGTGTACAGTTAAATTCTGTGCATTTCCCAGTGACGGAAAAACAAACCAACACACAAAAAACCCCACAAGCCTAACTGTATAAACTGATTTAGTGTTAGATGTGAGAGGTACTTAAATATTGCTAAGCAATACTGTAGCAAATACTTTTTTTTACATTAGTTTTTCATTCATGAATTGTTCATTCTTCTGCCTTTATTTATATGCATGTCATTGTTTCTTTTGCTCAACAGCAGACATAAAAGGATCACACTGAGAAACAGAAGTCTGCTGTAAGCTAACTTGATGTTGCTGCTCTTTAAAGAAAAAAAAATTCAGACCAGTTTTTATTTCAAAATATTTCAGCAGGTAAATGTTGAATATTTATTGCTCTACGAAGTGGACAATAATGTTAATATAGTAAACCCACTAAGCAACTAGGAATCCTTACCATATCAAATGCTTTTCCAGGAGAACTTAATTTGTTTGTTTAAAACATAAAACACTCTGAAATTACAGGAGCAGTTTAGGACAAGCAGATGGGTTCCCTTGCTACCCTAGACATATGGATGTCACGTATAGTTTGCATATACTGTTTGCTAGAACTTCTGCAGGGCAATCCTACATCTCTCTACGTCAACTCTTGCACAGTTCTGATATTTATGGAACACGCTTTTGATTTTTTCTGCTCACTGCTTTCTGCTATCGAAAGATCTTGCCTAGCTGACTATCTTCTACATCAACCTAAAAAAAAAACACAAAACACAGGTTAATAAAAATAATCCACAGAAATCATAGATTTGTAATATTTTTTCAATAATCCTCTATGAACCTAACATTATGCACACAGCTTCAGGTTCTGTCCATTTACTAATTACAGAGGAGACAATGAGTCAGAAAAACCAAATGACTTCTTTCAGATTAGAGAAGTCTTATTTAGCACAGGGATTAGAGTTCAGGAATTGCTAGTATTCCATTCTTGTATTCAGGTGAACAGCATCCCTCTCTCCTAATGAACATCAAATTCAGTAAAGAAGCATGGTTTCTTTGTAGAGAGCTCTATTTAGAACTATAGAACTATTTAGCTGGAGCTGTGAGAGTAAGTTTCCTACATTATAAAGGTATTCTAAAACTTTGCCAAGAATTACCAATGAATAAAAGAACAAAAAATACTTCACAAGGAACCTCTCATACCCCACAGCAGCATTGGCCCAGTTGCCTAGAAAGATTTTTCAAATGAAACAGTTTCCTTTCAGCAATTCCTGTAACTGGGAACACTGCCCATTTCTCTGTTCTTTGATTAAAGTTCATAGCACATGCTTTGGTTGCTAAATAAACAGAAGAGCGTCATAAATCTAAGATGGTCTGATGAGAAACATATAAAAGACAAACACATTTATGCAATAAACCAAACAAAACGTGGTGATTTTCTATAGGTGGAGAGCTGAAAGCATGAATCTTATTGCACGTGGCACCAGGGCTGTGGGACGTCAGATTTATGATCTAGGATGAAAGTTTCTCATTACCTTCTTTCCTTTACCAGTCAATTTATCAACCACACACTTAAAAAAATGGTTCCATTGCTTCCTGGTATAATGGGTAGCATGACAATATCCCTCACAGGGTAATGCAGACAAGAAGAGACAGCCTTGAATAGTCACAGCAGTCTGCCAGAATTTGGTGTTGGACTCATCATATATGACCAGTAGGACTGAATTGAGCGGACTTTATGAAAGCATTTCTGGGAAGAAAGGATCATATAAGAAAGAAAGGATCATATAAGAAAGCCTGCTGTAGTTAGATAGTGTGGGGGAACATGAATAAATTATTGACTTTGTGTCAACAATATCATTTCACATTCTTGAATTCAATAAAATGAACTTCAAACAAAAGCTGGGTCAAGCGGGATGGTGAATAGGAGGAAATAAAGAAATATTGTTCTGCTCTGCAGAGGAGATTAAATAAAGTTATTTTTTCATTTGCATCCCACAGGATGTCTATGAGTCCTAGATTGTCTGAGAGAAAGACCTTCAGAAAGCTTTATTATGCATAACTATCATATCATCGAATTAGTTCAGTAAGTTTTATTTCCTTGAATTCCTAAAATTTGCATGTGAGTTTCTTTTGCAGTTTGAAGCAAAGACATTATTTGCTCTACCTTTCACCCTGGAAATTGCCACTAGATTATAACATCAGCCACTTTGGAAAAAAAAATTACTGTAACATATAGACAAAGCCAATTGTATGTTTGTAATTGTATGTAAATTCTCTAGAATTGTATTTATTGTATGTAAATTCTTTAGAATTGTATTTATTGTATGTAAATTCTCTAGAATGTTATATTCTCAAGTATCACTTTATCAAAAAATGCTCTGATGTTCTCAATGTTACACAGTAAACAGAATTACGCAGAAATTTATACTTTACAGATTATTTTGCAAATAGAAATTGAACACACTATCAAAGATTTTAACAGCTTTTATATGGAAATTCCCACAACATGCTTTCTAGCACCATTTTATGGCCATGATCTCTGCCAAAAAACTTTGAAAAAAGGACAACAAAGGAGCAGATTTGGGACTTTAGGAATGCACTAGACTGGAGGGAAACTGATTCTAAAACCTGCCCACAGGTCAGAGTACAGCACAGCCTGAATTAGTAACTCCAGCTCTGGAATATTTTATCTGAGCAGAAGTATTGTTTTGTCCATGCAGATTCATCACTGTCTTCTGCCATGTTACTATCATTTATGGTAGATGGAAAGGCTGATTTTGTGACATGGACATCAGCCTGGCAGCATCAATGAATCATCATTTAGCAGCAGTGAGTCCTGTAACAAGACTTAGCAATCTGTAATAACCTTTCCCCTCCATAGCTGTGCAACACTCCCTCAGGATTCCAGTAATGCGCAGTAAGAGCAATGAGCATCTTTTAGAGATAATGGGAATTAAATTTTTCTAAAGTCTAATAAAATACATTTTTTAATTACACCACTTTGGTGTTACAAATTCCTGTATGCTAGCAACAGATACTAAATTTTTGTGTTAAAACTGTCTATAGCATCCTACTATGGATGTTGTTATCTCAATGATAAAAGAAGCCAATATTCAACTTCTGTACTCATTCCAAGTTTATATGGAATGCTAAAGTAAAGCAAACTGAACTAAGTGCCAGAAACTTAGAAATGTATTACATGCCCATACACAATGTTCTGGCTTTCTTTTATTTTATTTTTTTTTCCATCTCTATCTCAATTTTATAATGACATACACCAAATGAAGAAATACAATAAAGGAGAAGTGAAAAGTATTTTGAGAACACATTTGCTTAGCCTTTACTACATTATTTTAGTAATCTACAGATTAATGTATTTAGGAAAATCTATTTTTTTCTTTTTGAATATTTCCTAGAGTAAAATGCTATTGCTGCAATTCTGCAGGCACTAGCTGGAGTGAATAGGTAAAACCAAGATCTATTACTTAAAAAACAGTAATCACTAGCATTGGTTTCTGAGGACTCCTTTTATCTTATCAAGTTTCTGAAAGCCACAGCCTATATCAGCTTTTCCAATAGACATCTCCTTACATAACCATGTAGCATCTTTAAGTCACATGGTAGGAGCCAGCTTCCCTCCAGGATTTAACTTTGTTTTAAAAATTAAGATAGGTAGGATAGGACTTAAGGCTACAATCTCATGATTCTGCAGGTATCTGAGCCAAAACAACAGATTCTCATTTATTTCTGCTTTATCTTTAGTAATTACCTTCAGCTGCTTTTGGGTGACCATTGAGCATCTTTTCTGTGAAGCACCTTTAAATGCCTTGGCAGGTAATAGACCTTGAAGAAAGCTCTGATAAAACAATATATGAACCTGTGGTAACATTAGTTACATATTTATGGATTTTCTTCCATAGAGCCCATGGTTCCTCACTGTAGCGATATGCAGTGACTGATAAGAACCACCAGCTCACTGCTCTTTGACCAGTTACTTAAAGACTGCTAATCATTAGCATTAGTTTCTGAGAAAACTTTTATCTTAGTCTTGGAAACTAGACATTTTTATTTTGCATTTTGTCAGCTCATTACATCACACATCTCTTCACTACACAATCACCATGCTCATCATAAGACAAACTCATGTTTTAACTATTTCTTACAATTTTGGTACCACCGTTTTCAAGCTGTTGCATGGTGGCATATAACAAACTGGAGCATCCTCTTGGTTGAGACCAATTTCACAGGTCACTGGAAGCTGAGAAATGCCTCAGCTTGCACAAACAGAAGGCACTGTTTTTACCTTCAGTAACACCCGCTGTTAATTCAGGTATCCACTGTTAAACTAGATACAAAAATTCCATACCACTTGGATTACACATAGAAGCTATACGGATGACAGAGCACAGAATGAGTGCCTGCTGCCAGTGATGGTCCCCCCCCCAGAATGACATACTCATTTTTGGCATTAAGCAAACAAATGGCATTGGATCTTTGCTGAAGGAAAGTGAGTTGCAGTAATATAGCAGATAGTCATCCTGCAGTTATTGTAACTTATTTATATTTCTACTTTTATATGAAAAAAAAAGTTTAAATTGATCAAGTTCTTGCTCTGTTCATGTCTCAGAAATGCATCTTCAGCCATGCGGAAGACGGGATATGAAGCCAAATCTTCAGCTTCCAGTTGATTATATTCATCTGCCATTTGGAGGAGGCACCACTGAGGTATAGAAGCCTTGATGTTGCTGTGCCCAAGAAAATCAATTGAAATTTTGCCTGAGGGAAGGTGATAGGACTTCAAGAAGACCACAGGCTTGAGACTCTTTTTTTGGTGTATAAAATGAACCAACTAAAGCCTCCAGCAGGCTCCTAGTCTTTAAAGTTATGCTTTGTTAGAAAACAAAAATAATAAAGCAGAAAGAAAAGGTTCTTTAACAAGTGAAAACTCAGTGCTGCTGAACAAGACTTTAAATGAAAGTGTTGGCAATAAACCTCTTTTTGCTTACTGTGCTCTTGGAAGGATGGCGTTTTCCTCTCATCCTGCTTTCTTCTCAAAAAACTTTTGGGTTCAGCCTGGGTTGAATGAGCTGCATAGGATGTTTCCTGGGTCCAGAGAAAAGTTTCCTGGGTCCAGAGAAAACCACAGCTTCTTTCCTGACATGGGTAGCATCCAGGAAAGGTGCAATCTCTGCTCCTTTCACATCTGGTTGATCAGAGCATATGAAGGAGGCTGAAGGCAGCCTTCCTCTTCACTACTCAGCTATCCCAAATTTAAGAAAATATAAAGTATATTATATGTATTGTAACTGGTAGACAAGCAGGTCTTCATTGCTGTCAGAAGCTTCCTATACAATGAATCTAACATTTGCCTTATAAATTACAATACTGAATTATAAAACTTAAATCAATTGCAGTATTTTAATTCTCTTTAAAACTGGTGAATCTAGCTCAAGTCATTTTCAGCTTTTCAGCTGTTGGCCTTTCTGACTTTGTGCATTACAGCAATGAGATCTCTGTTTTTCTCTTATTTCCACATAACTTGCTTTAGGACTAACCCAGAGTTAATGGTGATGCAGAAGTCTTTAAATGTTCTAAAACCTTATAGTAAGCAAATAAAGAATAGCAAGAAAGGCCAGACTGACTTTTTATTGTGACACAAACACTAGGTGGGCCTACAGAGGAATAGGATATTGATGCTTGTGGGAACTACTTGAAAACCATAGGGTCTGTAAGCAACTGAAGAATTTTTCTACAGTGAGTACAATGGGGGTCTCTCAATATTTAGTATGCCTGTTGCCTTAACTAGTTATCTGAGAACACCACTAGATGATTCAAGGAACATACACTAGGCTTCTCTGAATCACTATTTCACATATCTGAGTTTATGTGCCTAAAATTAAGCAATGTGAACAGCTCAGATGTTTTTTTACAGGTGCAGCTGCCAGATGAATGTGCATTTAGTCAAGCATGTTGCTCTGATATCTTGCACTGTGCAAAGTCCTTGCATTTGCATTTGAGTGTCTATTGATAATAGAAAAAAATAGGTTTAATTTTCTAGAAGTGTGAAATCAATTTACAATACTGTCTGGATGCTATGGAGTATTTGGAAATTATTATGGCTTAATCCTAGAGGTATATCACCCCCAGACCATAGGTTAATTATATATCAAGTAGTTTCCTGAATATTATAGAACTTTGAAAGAATCAAATAATAGCTTTTAGTAACTGTTGTCTTTTAGTCACTTACAGGCTTGTATACTACATTAAGTGCTGGTCCCTACTGTTAGTTAGTTAATAACAAACTGGAGAAAGTTCAGAGAAAAGTAACCAAAGTAGGTTTGGAAGGACTGACTGACAAAATGAGAAGAGTGATCTATATACATATCTTACCTAAAAAGTGTCTGGGCGTAACAAAGTGAACATGTTAAAAATTACACATATTAAGACTATAATTGTTATGGATGAAGAATAATTAGGGTTGCATGAAGCCAGGTCACTTGAGGAATTTTAAAGCAATTAAAGAGGGAGAACAAAGCAGAATATCATAGAAGATGCTTTGACACTCACATTTCGTAATAATGGAAACCTCGTTTTAAAAGTAGACCAACTATATTTTAAAGGATACCAGGAGAAAGGAAACAATTAAATATAGGTCTGTACCATCCACAATTGAATTTTTAGTTCTCTTCTTTTGGTCTTGTGTGATTTATTTTGGCAGCACAACAGTTGGTACACAAATATTATGCTTCCAAAAACCTTTGATTCACGAAGTCCACAATCGATCACCAGATCTAAGCTACTGCATCTCCCCAAGACACTTTAAGATTACTGTCTCCACCTTTTTTTTTTTTTTTAATTAAATGTTCTTTAAGTATGCTACTTGAAATGTCTTTTCCTTCGTTTAACTAGCAGTCTAGATTACCCATTCCAGCTGATCTCTGTGAAACGACAATGAGAAGTAATGTGTTTACAGGGCAGTCTACTTGAATTAAATCTTCTTTGCTCTGTGCTGAAGGAAGCCAAGTTACTGCATTTCCCCCAGTCTTCAAGAAAGTTTTGGAGAACATTCAGTCTTCAGAAAAGAGAGTTCTCCCTTTGTATTTCTTTTGAAATAGGAGATTTTTGTTACAGAGATTTTTGTTACTGAAATATACTCTGCAAGACTTCAAATCTAATTAATTTTCCATCTTAGGATGGAAGATGAGTTGTTTTATTAAAAAGAATTCTTAGCTGCCGCAAGATTAACAAGATTCACAGTGCTTTGAAAGAGACTTTCACCTGTGTTAAAAAATTACCTACAGCAGATGATTCACATGGAAGAAAATTAGAAGACATCACACTCTTCCATGACTTTGCAGCTAGCAAGAAGAACAAGAAATATCAGCTTCCCAAAGCACTTTAGAAGCCTGATTAAAATTATTCATGATATAATAAGCTGTAACTAAAGATGTGATGGCAATTGCAATTATCCATGATTTTTCCAGACAGCATAAATGGTACAGTCTGAAGCCCTCCTTATCTTCCTTTCCCTTACAGTGCTGGTTTTGACCATAAAACTCTGGTTAAAATACAAGATACTACACAATATTTCTTCACAGATCAAAGTCCTTTTTATGGAATGGGATGATCAGTTTTAAGATGGGCCATGTCAAGTTTCTGCATATGAAAGTACTCACGGCTACAACTTGAATCTGGATCTGTATGTACATTGTAAATCCATAACAGGTGTTTTTCTCATACAAATAAGATTTTTATCATATTCCCCACTTCTCACATTCCTATAGTAAAAATCTTTTAGATATAAATTAACATGGCTGCTTTACGTCAAGAGGAGGTAAGAATCCCATGCAGATCCATTCATTAGTACCTTCTGTACCACTTACTATTCCCTGTCATACTGGTCTTAATAAGAAAATGTTAACAAATAATCCATTGCCTCATGGATTAATGAAACACTAGAAAGATTAAAAATTCCAGCTAAATAGCAACCTGAAATATAGGAAAAAGAGGTAATTTTAGCACCCAAAGAGCAAGAATTATTGGTAGTTTTCATGGTGGAACAGAAAAGAAATCTTAGATAAACAATATTTAGAAACTTGGAGAATGTCTGCTTTTCCAGACTAGTTTGCAAAGAGGAGAGACTTTGTTTCTGACAAATCATTATCTATATGTGGGGATAAGTTTAGCTAATGAACAAGCAAATCCATTATTTTCCTGTTTAACCAGCAGGGTATAAAACCAAAAAAAACCCTACCAAACACATGCAAGAGAAACAAACAGTAATGATAGAAGTAGGTGACAAAAAGCCAGAGTTCTGCAAGATACTGCTTGTAAGAATGTACATTATATAAAATGCTGATGATTAATGTGATGGATGACAAGCAACGTTCAGGGAAATGAAAAGTTTTGCTCTTCTGACAAACTGTTGTGATATTTTAACAGGAAGAAGTAATTTTCTTCTTTGCAGAGAGAACAGTTTTGATACATTAAAACATATTTTTCAAACTCCTTTAATGTCCTAAAAGAAAGAGGTCATGAAACACTTTGAAGAAGGCACAGATGCTTATAGATAATTCATTCAGAGATGACCAGAGTCATATAGCCTATATATATCCTATCTCCTATTTTTAAACTGTATTTATCCGCAATTTTTATTTTACATACAACCTAATAAATGAAATACACCTGAAAGAAAGCCTACAATTTGGAGTATAAAATTCAAAGTAGCTCAAAGGGCTCGAGTTTTCCAAAGTTACTTGGCATATATGGATGCAAATAAGGACACATTAGCATGACAGTTATTGTTCTGTGCTACTGTTGTGTGCTATATTGATCTTGTTTTGTGCTACATTGATTGTGCAGATCTTGTTCTGTGTTATATTGATAGAATTAAGCCCTCTTGAAAATTTCTTAGAAATCCGGGTCTTGGTAGTTATTTAAGCACCTGTTTTCATTGCACACTAAGAGGCCAATAGCCACTCCAATACCATGAAACTCAAGTTTTCCTTCCTGGTTTAAAGAAAACAGAAATATCTTTCCCTGTATGAAATATCAGGTGTTATCTAGTTGCTAAGACTTTTCTCCATTTTCTTAATCACTGTGATTTTCTAGCAGGCATTTATTAATAGTCCAAAACAAACAAACAAAAAAATCACCATTGATAAAAGATCTTAAGCCAACATTCTTCACAATAAAAGCTGTATAAAACTCACCTGCTGTAAATGTAACAGCCCATATGATTGATTTCTTTGTCTAGTTTATACCTCCGAAAGTCCTCCCAAGCATCTTTAATGGCTGTCATGGCCATTATAACACAAATTGGGATCACAGAAACTTCTGGTTGGAAAGCATTCACCACTGGCACAAAATTCAGCAGCGCAATGACCACAAAATAAATATTGGCAAAGCGGTGAAACTGCTCATAGATGTTTTTAGGGAAGAAAGTCAAGATGGTATACTTTGTTGTCTTGATTTTATTGGAGTCATAGTATCTGTTTGGATTTTCCTTCCACTTTGTACTTCCAAAGGACAAACTGGAGATGATCACTCGTTTGTTTTCATTTTTCTTCTTTCTTTTCTTTAATTTTCCTCTCTTCTCCAGCTCCTCATTTTGGATTTCTGTGTCTGAAGCAGCACATCGGCAGCAGGTTTCCTTGAAAAAGTGTTTTTTCCATATCATCCTAGAGAAGCAGCTGAGAAAACTTTTCCTCGACATCTTGTTTTCCTCTCAAAAAGTAGCCTCAAGTTAAATACCAACAAAGTTAGAAGAGTTCAATAGTCCAGATAAACTCCAAAATGGCTGAGAGAAGAGTCAAGCTGTCTGGAGCCCAGGGCTGCCTCTCATTCAGCTCCAACCTCCACCTGTCCAGGGACAGGTATCATCCTGACCCAGCTACACCGGGTCCTAGAGCCTGCCGGGAAGCCTGCATGTCACACATGACAAAAGCATCCTGAATGTTTTGTTATTCCTGTTACAATATGCCCAGAGGCTCCATTCAGAGCATATCCTTGGCATCATGTGTCTGCTCACATGAAGTGTCTCTGTTTTAACACAGAACAGGGATGAGCCTAATTGTATATACAATTTTCACAGTTCACACCAAGCTTTTCTGAATCACTTTGTAAACCTGTGAGCTGCCAGGAAGTTCAAAGGTAGTGGGCAGGGCTCTGCGTACAGAAGTCAACAGAAGCCAACTATAAGCCTCTGTACAGACAGTATTCCTCTCTTCCACCTCCTCTATCTACTATGTTTTCACACCCATAACATGGATTATTAAGACAAACAAACATTCCCCCCCTCAACCAACCAAACCTAGTTGTGAGAATTATAAGTATACATAAGTGATTTAAGGGCAGTTTACCTAGATTGCCCCACAGCCTTATCCTTCTCTGACAAACCCACCTCTGGACTCCTAAGTGTCCCTTTCTCACCCAGTAACCCCTTCCAGCCTCTCATTTCTTTTTCCCCATTGGACTCTGTGCCACTGCCACATTAAGTGGTCAGCCTACATGAGGCTACAGCCTACATTACTAGCCATAGTAATTTTTCCGGTATGGCTTGAGCTTAAGAAGAAGTGAAAAAAGGAAGAGACTCAAATATTTAAACTTCTTTTAAAGCAAAGAACTATTGCGTTATGTAGTGACAAGCTAGGCAGTCTCACGTCAAGTTATTACTTGGACAAGAAACTCTGATGAAATCAAAATGTTGCAATAAGAATTGCACATGAAAATATTTCTTCCTTCTGAGTCAGTACTGGGCAAACATCATAGTTTACTGCAAGTGGGTGTTGTACCATCTCCAGAGTGAAAACGTGCTGTATTGATCACCTGTGTTTACTGGAAATGCTATAATTTTTTTTTTCAGTTCCTGGTTAAGCTTCACCTTGAATGTAGTTTATTATTAATTTTTGTATTAATGATTTTAGCAGGAAACTTCTGAAAGACATTTTTTCAATGTGCTAAACAGCCCCAGTGATCCTTTCCAGACTTGGATATGTTTCATATTTCCTCCAGATCCTTCTGCAACCTGGAGAGGATGTTGCGTGTGTTGGCAGACTGGTTTGGAAACTTGGAATGAAAACCTGTGTATCGCACACAGTACCATGATATGAAACAAAACTTCAATGATATCAGGATGACCCTGACTGAGTTAAACGAGGCACTTCAAAAGCAGAAAGAAACTCTTCTGTAACACCTTTTCCAAACTTACTGTACTCCAAAGAGTCAATAAGGGAACTGCTGCAAAATCAAGATGAGCAGTTTCTACCACAACAAAAACAAGAAAAATAATTGGTGTAGTATACTTACTTGTCATAGACCTTGGTTTTAGAGGAGTTTATCATCTTATCAAATTGGTATTTTCTATAGTTTTCAATAGCATCCTTAATCATACCGGCAAGCAGCACCACAATCACAGGTAGCACAGTAACCTCCCTGTGCAAGACTTCTATTTGTGGGAACCAGTTTACAACCAATAGGAAGAGGAAATAAAGATTAGCTAGCCTGAAAAGGTACAAAAGAAATTAAAGTGGTCATAAATGAGAACTTTTATTTTTCTTGATACAATTCCCCCCATTTTATGTCAAAGGAACATTAATCATTTCACATCTCTAACCTCCTCATCCTTTACCAGAATGGATTAATCAGTTATTTAATTTAGATGCTTATTTTTTCTTTAGAAAAGGCTGAGTTATATATTTTCATAATATTATACATACATCCAAATTTCCATGTATTATAAACATTTTTATTTTAATCGCTAGGAGCTGAAACTTCTTTAAGGATCCCCACCACCTCAGTCTTGAAAATAAACACAAACTCAAAAGCTAATTAAAAAGAGATAATTAAAAAACTCTACCACCACCACACACACACACACAAAAACATAACAATACAAAGCAACAAAAACAAAAAAACAAACAAACAAACAAAAAATCACACAAAAAACACCACCAACAATGTAAAAGGGTGGGTATAGAAAACGTTCAAAATTGTGGAACTGCCTGCATCAGGAATCCATGAAGGATTCCACATGTGGAAAATTGAAAGATCAAATTATGAAGGTATAAATCTAATACAAAGATTTAAAAAGTTTGAGATGGATATGACAATACCATTTATCTTGAAATGAAACTTGAAATGTTTACAGAAAAACTGCTCCAGCATTCAAGCAGTAAATCTGGCCATAGCACAGGTTTGGGCACCTAGCATTTGTTTGCTTTAAATCTTCATTTCAGTATAAATCAGGTGACATTTGTTTCCGAAGAATCATCTCCTCAATTTTAAAAACAAGGCACCTACAAAAGCAGCCCTTCTCTGTCATGCTCAAATATCACTCTTTCAGAGACAACTCTTATATGCCATGCATCCTTGAATTATTTTTTTTTTTTTACCTGTGAAATTGCTCAAAAAGATTTTTGGGCAAAAAGGTAAACCACATGTATTTTGTAGTCTGTATCTTTTTTCTAGAATAAAACCTAGAAGCTTGGTCCCAGTCTCTCTGCTGTCTCCCATTGTTGGCAAACACAACCCTCCACTTGTTAAAGCTGACTTTTGATCTATCTCTGGCAGAAAATAGCAGTGGGGTTGATTCTGGTACAGGCTGGGAGAGACTTCTGGTTCCTAGTCGCTGCCAACGGTACAAAGCTGAGTCCACAGACAAAGCCATCGCAGCAGGGATGTCAGGCTGAAAGACAAATGCATGACAATGACTGAAAACCAATTCAATTCTGGTAGAAAATTCACTTTATGTCGTACTAGCAGAGGTTTAAAGCAGCAAATGGTACTACTGTTCAGTCTTTGAGCTCAGCACTTTCTACAGAGAATTCACAGAATAAGACACAACAAAATCTTCAGTAAGGAAAAATCCATTTCTACCTCTCGGAAAAAAAAAGAAAGCCCACCACTATTTTCTTTGTGTTATAACAGCAAACTAATATAGATAAAGCCAATTTAACAGATGTGAACAATGGCTTTTCCACCGCAAAGTCTGTATCATTTTCTTCAGTCATAAGCTGCCACCATATCTATTCAGGCATTTTTCTTCTAAAGTATCAGACTTCCTTATATTGCTTTTTCTATTCACACTTACTTACAAAGGGACTGGCTCAGGTGTTGAATCTCAACAGCTCAGATAATAAAGAAATGCAACATCAATTTAATCTCATTTACATTCCCATAACTGTTTTCTAGAGTCTCCATAGAAATCTGATTTAAATGAAAAAATGCTAAACACCACTAAAACAATGGGTGTTTTATCAGGTCGTGAGATAAAGGAACTCTGCCTCCTAATACTAATCCTATTATTGTTGAACATGTCTTCTGACTTGTTCACACATTCACAACTGCAGTTGCAATCCAGTGTCCAGGACACTCAGGCTCCAGCAGCACAGATGTGTAAGCTATTATGTTCAATTTTAAACACCATAAAATCCCAATTCAAAAGCAGGAGCTTGTGTATCAGAAGCTGCCATATAAAGATGAGGCAGTAAACATGACAGAGAAAATAAATACACTGACCTTGTGCAAACTTCAAAGTTTTCTTTAGGAACTGAACATGAACTGAACCTAACTCACCTAGGCTGTGCAGCTAACATTTTTTTATTTAAGCTTGGACAATGGCCATTTAGGTTAATTCACTAAAGAACTGGTTTAAACTTTATTTGATAGCAACCATGTTTGAAGCAGATTGAGATCTGTACACATTTGTGCAAGACTAAATGAACCCATCTCAAACATGTACTTTGAAATGGTTTACACCTTTACTACAGGTGGGTCCTTTTCTTTTTGCTGTCAGCTTCCTCTTCCAAAATGCCTTTTTTTTTTTTTTTTTTTTTTTTTTACTGTATGCAGTATGTGATTTCCTTTGAACAACAAAGCATATTTAAAAAGATGTATGCAGTTTAGTCACAGAAGGGGAAACAGTGGACTACTGAATTTCACTAACACACTTGAAGAGCACTGTTTTAGCAGCAAGCAACAAGCCAGGTTTATGCACTATCACTATCTGCTCAGAAAGCCAATGCAGAGTTCAGCTTGCTCAGCAGTGCCTTGGGATCCTCTGTGATGAGAGGAGAAAGGCTAATTGCCACCCATCAAAACTTGGAAACACTGGCTTAATTACTCCAAATACTCAATGAGTCCAGACTTAATGCCATGTTATCTCAATAGGGAATGATGAAACTACGAATTACTGGGAAGATGCAAGGGAGGGGAAATATCAGAACAAGCAAGGGAAAAGAGTTTTTAACAGAACTTGCTGTGTACCACATACTGGAATTCCAGTCTTCAGCCCTTCCTTGATTTTAGATGACTTTACTGTGTTTGCAGTAACTGTATTAATCTGTGAAAAGATTAGCTACTGAATGGGCAAGAACCTGCCACTGTGATAATGAGACCTGAACACTGGATGGAAAAGTGGTGATCTTTGGTGGCTCAGATACACACAGTACTACACACATCTTAAACCATGTAATATATATACACTAAGACTTATATAACAGTGGCATATATGAGCTACACATAACCTGTCAGAGCACCAAATTACTTCTGTACCTGTGATACATCAAAGTAGGTTAAAACTCATTTCAAATTACAAATTAAAAATGCAATAGTTTCAGGCATATTACTAAAAATAAAAGGAGATTAATTGAGGTAGCTTTATGCATAAAAAGTAGCACGTCTTCCACAACTTCCCCTGGGAAACTTTTTCTACAGCTTCACAAATCACAAATTCATAATGTGATCCACACAAAACTAAGGAACAGTTATATGGGGGGTAAATTCTGTAGCTGGATCCTTGAGCAAAACAGCAAGCTGATGGCTTTCTTGGCATGAGTTTCAGCGCTGGCAATGAAAAAGTAGGAGAATCAAACATAATACTTAGAATTTTGGATCAGTAAGAACATAAAGGAGCCTGAAATTGCCATCAATGTTAGGCTGTGACCCAGCAGGAGAGAAGTAAAAAGATGCATTCTGTAAAACAACATCTTTCTTATCTCAGCCAGGTGCTTACAAGAATCTTGCAACTTAATGGTACTTTGATGTTTTATACCAGTTACTTTCTGTATGGTAGGAAATCCATTAAAAATATTGCATTCTTCTGGCAATATATATAACGTATCTGTCCCAACTCTTTCTAAATGAGCTTCATAAAATCCTTTCTCTAGAACAGAACTTTTTCTAGAATTATGAAGTATTTTAGAAGTGTACACCCATTTGGTGTATGTTTTAAACGGAGCTGTCACTGAAAGAACCTGTGAAGTGCGGATTTTTTCAACATATATTTACTGAAACAACTGTTTTCTTCCATCTAGGTAGTGAAGCCTGAGTACTGCAACACACGTCCTAAAAGATCAAGGTGATGTAGACATTTCCATCACCATTACATTTGGGATTTGGCATCTACTCTACTCCAGCATAGAGATTACAAGAAATGATAACTCCAGTGCTGGCATCTGACAGCTATTACTGTTTTGCTTAAACTCACCTTTGTCAGCGACTTCAGAAATACTTGCCTTCAAAAAGGAATTAGCAAATTCCAGTGGCTGGCTTCATTTCCAAGTGGGATTTTTCAACAGATAGAGATCAGATATGCCAGGGAAGTATTGGCCACAGCTGCAGAATTCTGCATTATGCTCAGTTATGCTGCAGTTGCTCAAGGTGTAACGTGATGACAAATACAAGGAAAGTACATGGCTTTGCTTCAGCTCAGTGCTTGTCAGACTTTGAAACGAGGGGACTAAAAGAACCCTCCCATGCTCTTAAACTCCCAAACCTACTATATAGGAGGGAGCCTGGAGAAATGGTTCAGGAATACAGAGGAATATCCATGACAGCTTGCCTTTATTGCTATATAATCACAGCAACGCAAGGTTTTAGTGACTCCTCATCCAGACTTTTCTGAAGTTGCTGTCTGTTAATACTGTTACCACTGTTCCTGTGGAGGCCTAAGAAGCCTCAGTTTCAAGAAGCTGTTTTCCCTCTTCCTTTTCATTCCATTACTCATAGTTACACCTGTGGGCAGCTCTCAATGGGGCAAACAGATTTTCACCCTGATGACTCCCAAATGGTTTTCCAGGGGAAACACTGGGCCTGGGACAAATCCGCTCCCTCCTTGTGTACATACCCCTCAAGGTTCCCACTGCTACAGACATACATTCATTATATGAAATTATAATGAATTGTTATCTATGTTGTTCTTCCTTTTAGGAATGGCACTCCTTCCCACAGTCCAAGCTATTGTCACTCTGACCTTCACATGGAGATATTATGGTCTCAAAAGACATGCAAAAAGTTAATGCATATTTAGATATCTCCATTTCTGAGTTCCTGCATTTGGAAAAAAAACAACAAACCACAACAAAACAACAAGGCAGAAAGCAATACATAAGTGATTACACTAGAATCTTTTTACAGAAAAGGTAACAACTGTAAAGAAATGTGTCAATCAGACACCAAGTTACATTCAGGTGTGAGATGAGAAATGTGTAGCTGGTGCTAATATAGGAGATTAGACACAATGGTCACATTATTTCAAAACCATTCATTCAAAGTTTCTGAAACATGTAAAGCACTAAGCAAAGCATGAAAGCCTTTCCACATCTCCCATAAAAATATGACAGAATGTAAGTTTCAGAAAGTTTCTTATGTTTGATGAAAGACTGAAGTGAACAATACCCTGTAAATTGAAATGGTATCATTCACACTGTCATCAGGACTTTTTTTTTTCTTTGAAAAAAATCAGAATTTCTTTGCAACAAAAGGAGGACTGAAATCTCATAATCTTTCTGCAGTATATGGTGATATTTGATAACATTTATCAGGTGATTCAAAGGGACAATGTCATTAATTATTTTTCTCCTTGCCATTTGTCATGTAGATTAAAATATCCAACTTCTAGTAATTAAAAAGAGTGCTCCACAGTATTCATGGAAAAGTAACGTATTTTGCCTAACAGCTTTGTAATGGTACTCTGAAGAAGATACTATTTGTGAAATGCTATTGACTGCTACTGCTATTTACTATTTCTGCCTCAGAAAGAGGATTTTACATATGCTGTAAACACTACAGCAATGTATTTATTACAATAAGCAGCCATTAATTATATCTCATACAGCCTAGGGCCATCCTTCATGTTTTGAAAGGCTCATTTATTTTATTCTTGCTGCATTTCATCAGTGAATGAACCTGTCCCCATTGCTAAGACTAGTGCTACGTTTCTGTCCTAAACAAATTCTGGGAAGTCAAGGAGTGCTCATGATTTAGCCTACATATTGGTAAGCATTGAGAGATACCCCTTGCTTGTATCTAGCTTGTATTATACCTAATGTATAGCCATTCTCTTATCTACAATGTAAGGTATTCAGGGATCTGAAAGTATTTCAAAATATAATTATCTTTCCTTTTATTGGGAGGAATGAAGAGCTGAAGAGCTGAAATTTGTCCTGGGAGGCAGTTACGGAAGGATTGCTGCTGAGTCCTTTCCAAGTGCAGAGTTCATCATGTTCAAATGATTCAGTGTACCTGAGATGAACTACCATTTACTTATCTATATCAAGTCCTCTCAGGCAGGCCTATGCTTATTTTTTTTAATGTAGTATACTACGGTGGGAATATGTAGGCATTCTTATATCAGAGGTGAACTGTCCCATGAAGAGACATATCTTAAACAAGAAACAAACAAGAGGAAAGATGGCACTCCAACATCCAGCACGCAGTTGGTAGAATTTGGCATTTTTCCTCCATGTTTCAAGTCTATCTTCTATTTGAGAGTGCTGCAATTGCAGCCAGCAAAAACATTTTGGAAATATTTCCCTTTACTGGAAAAGAGATGCTATAGCCCACTGTTGGCAAGTGTTTTCGTCTTGTATCCTTTTGCTGACAATGGGAAAATTGCCCTTGGTTTTTCATAGATAGCCTATATTACTAGCAATCTCTCTGTTATTGCTTAAACTCTTTATAGGATAGAAACAGACTGCATTAGAGAGCCATGCCAATGCACTTAAGTAGGATGTGACATAGTTAACTAGCTGTGACATAGTTCAGTAGTATTCTTTTAAATGTTATTTCACCTGAAACCTTTTGTAGACAAAAAAAAAGTGTTGTTGTCTAGAAGAGAAAGCTCATGAGAAAGTCAGCAATAAAATAAAATAAAAAAAAAACAACCTTTTCTCTTTTGAAGTTACCTCATTCCTGCCAAGTGACGGGCTTAGCTACAGATATACATGCCCCAGACTTCTGAAGCTGGAGACAGGAATCCTGTCTTTCCAGCATATGCACAGGAAACTTTTACACATTCTTGCCTCACATATTTTTTATTAAAGGAGATGATAGATCCACCAAAAAAAAAAAAAAATATCCTACTTGTAGGCATACATAAAAAAATGCCTTCAGAAGCTATCAATACAAAAGAGCAATTTGCAGAACTATCACAGCAAGATGAGGTCTATACCTTGTTTTCAAAAGTTGGTTGTGTATTTCTGAGAATTTGACTTCAGGGCAAAATTTCAGACAGGGTAGAGCTTATTTCTGAAAAATAGTACTGTGAGAAAATGCAGTGGTAGCACTTACATGCAGATATGTGCCCTATCAAGAACTACAACTAAGAAAACGTCCTTACAAATTTTCATAAGGCAAAGAGGCATCAAATAACATAAATCCAAAATCCCATCTAATATTTAATTCTGTTATTATAAAACTTTTTTTTTTTTTATTTTTTTTAATTTTTATTTCCTAATTGAAAGCAGCAGCAGCAATTTTTCTTCTTCATGTCCTACATGGACAATGTGGAATTCACTGATTCACTGAAAAGAGCCATTCCAGCGAAGGTTTGACTGGGGAGATAAACATTACGAAGTAAACTGGGTATTATGGAAATCTCAGTCACAAAGTTTGTTATCTGCTTTGTAATTATCTGCCAAATGTGATACTGTACAGAAATTCCAGCTCAGTCACATCAGTTCAAAGAAAATATTTTGTGGTTAACATGTAACATGAATGGAAAAGGAAAAGGAGGCTGGGAGGAACAACGAAGACAATTACATTGATTAGCAGGATATAGACCACAGCTTAAAATTATGCTGTAACATTTTATATCAGAGAAATAATGCTTTCAGTATGAAAGAAAGTTGCCAGAAATGGAAAAGAGAGCCATAAAGACCTGCTTCATCCAAAAAATGCTAGTCACTGCAGACTGCTCTTTAAACTGACAAGATAATGTATTATGGATTAACAGTTATATAATGTTTTTGAGAGCAAGTTTGTGTTTGTATCGGATAAACAGAAAAGAGCTTTTCATAAATCTAATGCATCATTGGACCACAGGGCTTCAGTATTCTATTATTATATTAGATTGACACGTTTTTTTTCAACACAAAAAGGAGGACTAAGGAGAATCTCCATCCTTTACTGGATGCGGGGGGAAACTTAGTTACAAGAGATGAGGAAAAGGTGGAGGTGCTTAATGCCTTCTTCGCCTCAGTCTTTAGCGGCAATACCGGTTGTTCTCTGGATACCCAGTACCCTGAACTGGTGGAAGGGGATGGGGAGAGAGATGTGGCCCTCACTATCCATGAAGAAATGTTTGGTGACCTGGTACGGCACTTGGATGTGCACAAGTCGATGGGGCTGGATGGGATCCACCCAAGGGTACTGAGAGAACTGGCAGAGGTGCTGGCCAAGCCGCTTACCATCATTTATCAACAGTCCTGGCTATCGGGGGAGGTCCCAGTTGACTGGCAGCTAGCAAATGTGACGCCCATCTACAAGAAGGGCTGGAGGACTGACCCGGGAAACTACAGGCCTGTCAGTTTGACCTCAGTGCCAGGGAAGCTCATGGAGCAGATTATCTCGAGAGTCATCACGCAGCACTTGCAGGGCAAGCAGGTGATCAGGCCCAGTCAGCATGGGTTTATGAAGGGCAGGTCCTGCTTGACGAACCTGATCTCCTTCTATGACAAAGTGACGCACTGGGTGGATGAGGGAAAGGCTGTGGATGTGGTCTACCTTGACTTCAGCAAGGCTTTTGACACCGTTTCCCACAGCATTCTCCTCAAGAAACTGGCTGCTCTTGGCTTGGACTGGCACACGCTTCGTTGGGTTAGAAACTGGCTGGATAGCCGGGCCCAAAGAGTCGTGGTAAATGGAGTCAAATCCAGTTGGAGGCCGGTCACTAGTGGCGTTCCCCAGGGCTCGGTGCTGGGGCCGGTCCTCTTCAATATCTTCACTGATGATCTGGATGAGGGCATTGAGTGCACCCTCAGCAAGTTTGCAGATGACACCAAGTTAGGTGCGTGTGTCGATCTGCTCGAGGGTAGGAAGGCTCTGCAGGAGGATCTGGAGAGGCTGGACCGATGGGCCGAGGTCAACTGCATGAAGTTCAACAAGGCCAAGTGCCGGGTCCTGCACCTGGGGCGCAATAACCCCAAGCAGAGCTACAGGCTGGGAGATGAGCGGTTGGAGAGCTGCCAGGCAGAGAAGGACCTGGGAGTGATGGTTGATAGTCGGCTGAATATGAGCCAGCAGTGTGCTCAGGTGGCCAAGAAGGCCAACAGCATCCTGCCCTGTATAAGAAACAGTGTGGCCAGCAGGGCTAGGGAGGTGATCGTCCCCCCTGTACTTGGCTCTGGTGAGGCCGCACCTCGAGTACTGTGTTCAGTTTTGGGCCCCTCGCTACAAGAAGGACATCGAGGTGCTTGAGCGAGTCCAGAGAAGGGCTACGAAGCTGGTGAGAGGCCTGGAGAACAAGTCCTACGAGGAGCGGCTGAGGGAGCTGGGCTTGTTCAGCCTGGAGAAAAGGAGGCTCAGGGGTGACCTTATCGCTCTCTACAGGTACCTCAAGGGAGGCTGTAGCGAGGTGGAGGTTGGTCTGTTCTCCCACGTGCCTGGTGACAGGATGAGGGGGAATGGGCTTAAGTTGCGCCAGGGGAGTTTTAGGTTGGATGTTAGGAAGAACTTCTTTACCGAAAGGGTTGTTAGACATTGGAACGGGCTGCCCAGGGAAGTGGTGGAGTCACCATCCCTGGAGGTCTTTAAAAGACGTTTAGATGTAGAGCTTAGGGATATGGTTTAGTGGGGACTGTTAGTGTTAGGTCAGAGGTTGGACTTGATGATCTTGAGGTCTCTTCCAACCTAGAAATTCTGTGATTATGTGATTCTGTTTTTCATGTCTCAACTAGATTCTCTTTCCTTAGGGAAGAAATCCAAAAGTCTTGCAATAATAGGTTAATTATAAGACTCTTTCCCCAGGTCAGACTAGATTTTACTGCTTGCTGCAGAACTTTCCTTTAGCTTGAGCAGTGCAGAGGCATGTTCAGGCAGCACAATCTTCTCCAGGACTGCAGCTGTGTTATTAAGACCGGTTTCAAAATAGATGTGCTCTCAGCATATGCTGACATACAGGTCACACAGACAAGGATGATTATCAGATATTATTCAAGAAGGAATTTGCCAGCTTGCAAATGGTGATACTGGATGCTGTGTTTAGTTTCACTCCATGAGTAAGGAGTTTGCTTACAAGTTGGTGCCCAGATATGGGCAGTGAATGCTATTATATCTCCTAGAAATGTTTAAGGTGCATATGCCTTTTCAAGCAAGTAAATACATGAGACACAAAACTGCAGGCTTCAGCCCAGTGCCAAAGTGAAAGTGGTTAGAAGTACACATCTTGGCATGTATGTAGTTTTTAAGGATACACATGAAGGTACCATATCAAATACAGATGCTCTCTGAAATCAGAAAAAAATCTTTTCTTTATTCCTCTTATCCAGAAAC
The DNA here is from genome assembly GCF_011077185.1 of Oxyura jamaicensis. Lineage (NCBI taxonomy): Eukaryota > Metazoa > Chordata > Aves > Anseriformes > Anatidae > Oxyura > Oxyura jamaicensis. The sequence continues at coordinate 813,319 of NC_048905.1, forward strand.
TATGAAAACCAGAGTCTAGGAAGTCTTATTCTAGCTTACAGTTCACTTTAAATAATAGAAAAAAAAAAAAAAGCTTCTATACCATATGACCATACACTGGCATAAACAGAACTAGTTCTTACATACAGGCAAATTTTGTTTGTTCATAGGAGAAACAGTAATTTATAAAGCATATAAGAACTAGTATATTAAAAGTTTTCTAGACCTATCTCCTTCCTGAGGCCTAGAAACCTACAGGTCCATCCTCTCCATTATGTAGTTATTGGAAAAGAAAACCCAGGTAGGAAACGAAAAGATGCATACACTTCACTGCCTCTCATTTGACATGTCATGCATCTCAAGCTTACCCGCACTTCTTAGCAGACAGCAAGTTCTGCATCTGAGAAGTCTTCTTTATTTATCTATAAAAGCACTCACTGTGCCCTAATATGACACCAGTAATCAGATAAATCAGCAGCAACCTGTATCACCTGGTTCTATAATTCTGACATGCCCATGGTGGGGAAAAGTCCATCTTCAAGGATTTAAAAAGTACTGAAGAATCCTGGGCTCTGTTATTCATTTTCTTGTTGGGCCCACAGCAGTCAGTAATAAAAAAGTAGTGGAGTAATGGACCTGACATCTCCATGTGACTGCAATAAGACATAAAATTAAGCATGACTACAGAAACTCTGCTAGCAAAGTAACTTCCATGGCACACATGACCCAGGTGGCACTTGGCATAGCCAGCACAGCTTTCCTGGAGAAAAAGAAAGTCTTGGGCAAAAATGCTCTTAAAATATGAATGGGCAACAAGAGACGTGTGCGCTAGGTCTGGGATGCAAGTCAAGGTTAGGGTAAGGTAAGGTGAGGGAACTTTTACACCCACTGTACTAGAAGCTCACTTAATCAGAAAAGGCTTACTTGGTAAACTGCAAATATTCACATCCACACCTGCTGGGGGAACCTTTTGCACAGCTGTCTCTCCTTTTTCTGAATATATCACATGAGAAACATTCTCATTGTCCCAAACTGGGGAAATTCTCTTACAGCCTCACTCACCTAATTCAGAAATCTTTTGCAGTTGCAAAAGAGTCTGCTATGTGTTTCAATCCTGTGTATGCCTCTACCGCTAGCTCTTTGAGTGGTTCTGCATACTACTTAATTAGAAGACTATGCATTTCAAACCCTGGCAATGACAGAATTCACTTGCATTTTAGCCCAGAAATGAGGACACTGAAATTAGAGCAATTGTCTGAATAATATATATTTGTTGTTTGTTCCACTTAATACTCAAAATCAAAGTGAATTGGCCTTTAAAAAAACAATCTAATATTTATAGTATGTATGATTATACAGCACTTATGATCAAAATTATGTTGCAGATGTTCATGTGGGAACTCAGCAATGCTGAAAAAGTCCAAAAGGAAGCAGAAAAAAATGAAGATAAACTGGAAACTGACCAGAAGATCCTTTATATGTAAAAACCTTTTATGCAACTATGTTTTTGTCAGAATGTGCTGACTCTAATTTCAGTTCTTCAAATCTGAATACTAAACTAAAGTGTCCCAAAGAGAATAGTTACTTATTTATACAAAACGGAAAGAAAAACCAGAAAACCTAAACCAACTGCCAATGCAGTAGGGCACAGATCCATGTCAATCAAAGATCAAGGGAAAATTTAACCAGGATCTAATCACACAGGATTGTTCAAGGAATGTCCAATGGCACCTGGCTGGTGAATCAGGTGTGTATGCAGGATAAAGTTGTTCTGTTTCACTTATGAATAATGCTTTTCAGGCCTTTTTTTGGACAGAAAAATGTGAAAATGCAATCAGTCTAAAAAAATAATCCTGGCAGCAGTGCACCATGTCAAGAGCATCAAAAGAACTGAGGGGATCATGCCAACTACTGGATGGAGGATGGCACTGTGTTACGATGCAGGAAACCAGTCTCCCTTTCCTGCTCAGGCACGGCTTTCCTTGGCCTCAAACAAGACTGAATTTCCATACAAGAATCTGAGCATAATAGGTGTAACTCAGTACTTCTGAAATGCTCCTTGGAAACATTAATTCTTTTTCTTAAAACAGTACTAAAATTCCTTTCAGTCCTCTTTTTTTTTTTTTTCCTATTCTCTTTCATCTTCCCCCAAACTAAGGTAGCTGATACGTACAATTTGCATTTAATTAAACTAGATAGAATAGGATAATACAATGATTTGTACAATATTTTGTTGTGGTCTTATAAAAAAGTTAACTTTATGGGGTATTTCCCTTCAACCTCGTGTAAATAAAATCTAAAAGACCACAATTTACAATATGTCAAGTCAAGGCTATTTTTACTAAAAGGTATCTTTTTAGCAAACCACCATGTTTTATCTACAGTTTGTTTCCTCTGTGATTTTTCCCTTTCCTCTTCCTGCCAGATTACAGTGATCTAACATCAGCCTTGGGAAATGCCCTTGTCCCAAAGAATCTTAGGCACTTCTGATAGGCAACAGTGATGAGGGAAAATGACAGAGAACAGTGTAGGGAGTAACCGTTGCTGCACTGCCTTTGCAACTTATTCCAGGTGCCTAAAATGAGTTAAACCATTCTGGTTCTTTCCAAAGCAAGAAATCAGGGAGCAATGGCCTACAGGCAATGTTCCATGGAGACAAAGGAAGATTACATTTGTACTGTGACTCAAGCCAGACCTTTCGCAAGAGAACAATCATTAAGCAATCCTGGGAAACCTTACGTTGTACTCCTGCAGAAAAATACATACCCAAAGCAAGAGAAAAAAACCCAGTCACTTCAGAAACTATGTATTTACAGCATATCAGAGGTACTGTAGTGAGATAGCACAAACAAAGATTCAAATATACATAAAAATGAAGTCTTGAAAAATTAAAGAAAATGAATTTTATTCCATTTACTTAGGTGACATATAAAGAAAATGGTGATTATATTTAAATAGCAGCACTATTAAGCAGAACTGTGACAAGCACCATGAAGCAACTGTTTGCTTTACTGCAGTGCAGTTTTTGAAAATTAGGCAAGGCAAAGACTTGTCAAGAAAAATGGGCTGACAGGAAATGCAAAGCCATAATAGTCCATGCAGTGACTACTTTGGGCCTAACAGAGGCAAGCATCCTGACCAAGCATTTCCTCTTGCTGGGGTACAGGTACTTCCTAGCCAGAACCCCTCAGGAGCACAGACACAGAATACAAACGTTCTTTCCCAATCTACATTCAAGTTCTATGCTTTTAGCAACGTTTAACACAAAATCTGGTATAAAGGAATAAACAATAGACTTTGGAAAACTCTGAAACCTCACGTGAAACCTCAATTAAAAAAGCATTCATCCTGAAGACTTCTTGGGTTTGCTTTTTTGTTGCTTTGCATCTTCTGCAGTCGTTTACATGAATGCAAAATCATTATGATAATAAGCAATCAGTTGACTGGTTCCAAAAAATCAGTTGACTGATTCCAAAAAAAAAAAGAGAGGCAGAGCAGGATACAAATGATGTCAGAACAGCAAGTGTGAAGACCAAAACCACAAGGAATTTAAGAAATCTAATTCCAAAGGTGATCTTCACTCCTTGTAAAACCTCCCAGTAACGTGATGTTACTAGTTGCGACATCAGAGACTAAATTATATTCACCTGTGCTCCTAATTACTACTTGACTGAGGAAATTTTATTTCTGCTGAAGATTGCCTAACTCTGAAATGTACCTGTAAAGCGGAATGATATGTATCAGACTGTGACAACATCCTGGAGAAATGCCTTAAATGACTTCTTTTTCCCATTATTACTGATTTATTTTCTAAGGTATCCAAGAAACTGAATCTAAATTGTAACACATGAAGAGCTGTTTTGTTCACCTGTCCTGAGGGCTATTTGGTTGTTGTATGTAAGAACTTTATACAATCATAAATACTGGCATAAAATTCAGGTTGACAAAGCTACATAATTAAAAAACAGAACATGAAGTATACACTCATTGTGATGATTTATAGCCAAAGCAAGAAGTTTTTTCCTTGCCTTTAAAGTATGACTGTGGCTGATTTCTGATGTAAATTGAAAGACTGGTTATTCAAAGCACTCCATTTATTTCATTATAACCCAAAGCAGATGACATTCAAAGTCAAACACAACAAAAAGTATTAGTAAGCATAAAGGATGTTTGAATCTGATGTATAAATGACTTCACTTCTTGGCTTTTTACATACAATAGTTTCAATTGAAATTGCATTAGATCATGAGTCAGTTTTTGAGTCAGAGGTCAAAAAGTTTTTACCTTCCTCCTCTTGCTATGCTGTTGGTTCAACTTGCAAACAACTCTTAAAATCTGAAGTGTTACAACTGGCAGCAGAGTGTGTGAAAGAGCTTCTCCACCACTGCATCCAGAGACTGTTTTTGTCAAAGCAGTCAGCTTGCTCATTACTAGAGTGATCTCAAGCTGACTTTTCTGCTTTTAAAAGCATCTGAATGAAATTGATATCTTCACTCTGAAGTTGATTACAACCTGTTGTTACACATGGTACTTGACTCAGACATCTTTCTTCAGTTATTAACTGAGCTACTTTTAGTTATAATGTGGATGATAGAAACTGGAATTGTTTATCGGCTTAGCTTTGAACACACAATACTACCAGCCTATGAAGTAGTCAGTCTAACTTCCTGGAATCCTGCTCATTTATTATCTTCTGTAAGCCCAGCTGGCCTACTGCTGAAATCAATGGAATTTATTTTCTTCCAAATTCAGAGAGATGGATTCAAAGTTGTGTTTCTTCTTATTTTCTATTTCTTAAGTATTTTCTATATCTTGAGTGTCACGCACATAGATCCTGTCCTTCATTATATCAGCATATGGTGAAGTTTTAAATATCATAGGATGCTGGGAGTTGCATTTCCTAGAATAAAGGTGTGACATTCACAGGCTGCATGTAGTGATTTTAACTGACACCATTGCTTGAATGGATGGAGGTTATAACATAACCACTGCAATCTGTGGATACATTGTCCTAAACCAGAAGCTACTGCAGATCAAGTTTACCATTTTCCTTAGCAGTTACAAGACAAATTCTTTTAGCAAAATCATATATTTCTGAAGTTAGTATATAATCTTGTCACTCATCAGTGTACTGCAGTGCTTCAAGACATAGTTTGTTAGGTATCATTTGAATTCGATAAAAGATTTTCAGGAATAAACTCCCCTTGGCCAAAACCCATTGGTCAAATTGCCATTACACAATAGACTAACCTGTAACATTTCAGCACCGTTTTAAGGGAATACAAAAGACAATACATATACACCAGGCAGCTTTATGAGGAGCTCTGTCTCCCTTGGCAAGAGAAAAGTGAGTTGTTTTTAAAATAAAGTGTCAAAGTTTCCATTTTTGAAGCTATCTGGGCCATAAGATTACATAGCCTGATTTTCTATTAATATTGGCCAATACTTTTATTGAGTTGTTCCTGTATTGAGTAAAATTCAGTGTTTAATGCAATTCTGGATTTGATAACAACAATAAATAAAGTATGTTTTTCTCCAAAAACATATTTTCCTTAATTCCATAAAATATGGGTATATAACACAAATAATGGGATACATTCAGGGAGATTTTCTACAGTAATTTGAAAGGATCAAATACAATTTTAAGACCACTATGGAGGAAGCTCCACCTTTTGCTGCCAACAAATGAAGAGCATTGCTGGTGGTGGTGGCTCTTGGGAGTAGTCGTGCAACATGAGGCAGTTCTCCTCCAGGGATCTCTCACACAAGAGAATCAGTGATTTTGGGTACCTGTTCTAATGAAGCCTCTGAGAGCCTGTTACTGTATTAGAGCTATGAGTCCACAACTGAACTGGTAACTAGTGACAGTTCCAACAAACAGGCAGAGTAGTCAAATCTTAAACAGTGCCATACACAATGCATTCTGGCTCTGATCAACAGAAGAACAGAATAAGAAATAGTTTACCACTTATTTTAAAGCCCTCTATTTTGCAATCATTAACTAGGTATCCGTTGTAAAGATTTGATGATGTAAATGAGCCACCCATTTTGTAAATAGGAAAGTGGCTGTTAGTGTCACAGCAAGAACAAAACTTCAGGAACAACATCCCAACAGGACTTCACTGTAAATAGACAGATGCAAAGCAATTACCCGTATAAATGTAGAATTACGTAGAATATGTTGGGTTAACTCACATCAGCTAGATTACATAGAACTGCAAATTCAGGGCTGCGTTCCTAAAAGGTGCTATGCTTTAAAGGCAAATAGAACACAGAGAATGTGAATTCAAGGTTCTATTCCCTATATTTTTTCCAGTGTGCACAGATTTTAGCTTTGCAAGCCACTCCCTTTTTAAAAGAGAGATTAATATATTATTGTTGTCCCAGTCATGAAGGTAACAGCATTAAATAAGGTCAGTGCCATTTGTTAGAAACAAATGAGTGATTTAGTTCAAATATCTCCCCCCCCACCTCCCAGGTAAGAATCTTACAGATTTTAACAGAAAAAAAAAAAAAGCCACTCCTTGACTGATGCAGGTTTTGAACATAAATTTATAAACATCTTTCCTTTTTCCTAATTGAACTATAAGCAGCCCTTCCTGAACTATAGAAAAACAAAACAAAACAAATTTCCTGAGCTATATTGTGCTGAGACGAAAAATAGTAAGAATTTTTCCTTTTATACAGCATGTAAGAGAATTAGATACATCTGTGATGAATTTTTTAGTTGCTCAAAGCCTAGATTCATTTTTTGTTATGCAGCACTGTAGAGGTTAACAGAACAGGCAAAAAGGGAGTAGATGGCTGACATGGCACATAAAAGAAGAGCAGAAGAAATGTCTAAGTAAAAACTCCCAGATACCTGCACTGAAAATATTTCCACTCAGTCTGTATCAGGCAGCAAGTGAGGTATAAACTGAGCAAAGACAACTGTCTAAGTAGCGATGCATTTATTTTACAAACTGCCCACCCTGCCTGCCTGCTCCCTCTATTAGAGCACTTTGCTGTACACATGAAGAGCTCTCCTGGAGGCAGTTACATTTATGAACTGTTTGCTCTCTGCTCGCCTTGCAGCCAGAAGCAGCACAACCATCATTCACTCTGAGGAAAAGAGAACCAGGTGAAGAAAAACGACTCTTCCTGAATGCCCTCATAAATTTACATGGAAAAATAACTGCACAGTACTACCCCAAACCTTTAGTTTTATTAACGACAGGATGGCAGTATATCCATGCAATAAATCTCCTTGGCTTCTCCTATGGGTCAAAATGGAAGATGCACAATTTTGGCCACTTCTGCTAGCCTTGTTATTACAGTTCCTGCAAAATATTAAATCATACAATCTGGTTCACCAAACAGCCTGCCAGCAGAAATACACTCTCAGAGAACAGATAAGTAACGTGGAAGATTGAACACCAATACTTCTCCCCATGTTCAAGTACAACTCCAATGGCCCTGAGGAGGGCAATCGGATAAACAAATGAAAAAATAAAAGAAATCTGAACATAACCTAAATGAAACCTAAAGTAGAGTGGGTTATAATTAAATGACAGCAGTGTTGAAGCACTAGACCAGAATTCAGATCTTGATAATACATATTGACTGAATGGGCAGTGTACTGTACACTGTTCCTTTTTGATGGACAATTTTCCCCATCATATTTAATAACATATTACTATTAATAATATTTATAATTCCATAAATGTGCTTTGAGGCTAGCAATATAAAAACAGTCAGATGATCTAAGTATTATATGAAGAAGAATAACGAACTGGCAGTTATTCACTTGTAGCCCAGCTGGCTTCACAGCAACTGATTCATCACTAGGGGAAATTAGCTAAACCGTCCACATTTAAAAATAAATAAATCACTTAGCAGCTGTACCACAGTGCTAACTGTAGAGCTGAAAGAGATATCTCAGCCCTATGAGAAAATGTGTGTTGTTCTTAGCATGCTTGTTTTACAGATATGAAATGACTGATGTGAACTGCTCCCTGTGCCAGGAGTCAGGGAGATCACTGCCATCGCCTTTTGCAGTTTGTCTCAAGAAAAAAGAACATACCATATTTAAACCAAAGTTCAACAAATTAATGAGTCAAGCACAAAATATTTTAGATTATATAAAATATAACAGAGTAGCTTATCAAAGATGAGTGTAGTAGATACTGCAGTAATTTTTAATCCCTTTCGACACTGCATCTTCCTAGACTTCCAGTCTAAAGCAAAGGCAGTTGCACCTTTGGACTAAACCACACTGTAAAGGGGACAGTAGAAATGGAACTCCTCATAACAAACATAGGAATACACAAGAATGGCGATGCAGCTCAACTTTTCAAGATTATGATGCAGGCACCATGTTTCTTTTAGTCTGAATGCAAAGAAAAGCATGTGCAATTATGACGTCTATCATTTCCCTTTTCCTTCTCCAGCAAGAACATTTGGATCAACTAAATTCAAATTCAAAGACATCAACGCCCCACACCTTTTGCAAAAACAATCTCTATGGAGAGACCCAAGATAGCCTCCCCTGAATGAAGGGCTGCCATGCACATGTGGTCATGTTACTCACAGAAGCACAGAACGGTTGAGGTTGGAAGAGACCTCTGGAGATCATTTAGTCCAACACCCCTGCTCAATCATCCCGTCTGCACCCCACCTAAAACACGTTGCACTGGATCATATCCAGATGCACGGGAAGGTTTTGAATATCTCCAGAGAAGGAGACGCTACAACCTCCCTGGGCAAGCTGTTCCAGTGCTCTGCCACGCTCACAGTAAAGTTTTTCTTCATATTGAGATGGAACTTTCTGTGTTTCACTTTGTCCCTTTTACTTCTTGTCCTATCACTGGTACCACCAAAAAGAGCCCGGCCCCATCATCCTGACACCCTCACTTCAGATACTTACACACATAGATAGAACCCCCCTGCGACTTCTCTCCTCCAGGCTGTACAGGCCCAGCTCCCTCAGGCTCTCCTCGTGTGAGAACCTCCCATGCCAACACTTTGGACACCCTCTGCTGGACTCTCCCCAGGAGCTCCACGTCTCTCGCACTGGAGGGCCTGCAGCTTGGCACCACACTCCAAGCGAGGCCTCAGCAGGGCTGCCTGGTGGGGTAGGATCACCTCCATGACGCGACGGCCACACTTTTCCTAACACAACCCCGGATACCAGCAGCCTTCTTGGCCACAAGGGCCCAGAGCGTAAACACTGTGCGGGTATTATCCAGGTTACTGAAATGTGGTGTTATTAGCAGGAACATTACCTTTTTTTTTTTTTTTTTTTTTTTCCAGCTACAGATCCATATGTGGGAGGCTCATTATGGTGTGGTTTTCAAAAGGTGAGAACAAGTCTGCAACTCTCCAGCATGCTCCATAGGCTTTGTTGCACTTTCTTTTATTTTCCAGTGAGCAACACATTATCCTAAACTGAGTTTTTATTTTTTATTTTATTTTTTATTTATTTTTATTTTTAGAGGAGGCTTCAGGAAAGAGGATGGAAATGGCATCTAAACACATGGAGTTTAAAAATTGATGCAACAATAATATAAAATCTACCTTGCACAGCTTAACATTTTTAGTCACTTCCCTGTGCATACCTTAAGTGAAGAATAAAGTTAACATAGTTTGCTTAGTGAGTGATGGCAAGCATAAAAAAGCACAAACCAGATGAGTGGATGCTCAAGTAGTCTGTTTAATTACAGTTAAATATAGGAGAACATGTATAATTCAGCCTTCACTACCTGCACCTGGCACTAGCCTCTTCAGAGATTTCTCTGATAAGCACTCTGAGCATCAGTTTTGAAATGTCATTCACACATAATGCACAAGGCCCAGCCACTGAGTTAATCTCCTACAATATGGGAGATCCTGATACCATCTACCTCCTTCTGCACCACTTCCTCATGTCTAAGTAAATGATATGATTCAATATTATGTTCAAATTCTGGATGTGTGTTAACTTCTCCAGAGGGTCTCCAGCTCTTGAATCACCTCTTCTCATTGCTGAGTTTCAGGTCACTTTAACCACAAGGGACACAGGTCAGTGATGCCTTGTGCACAGTGAAATAACAATAATAATAATAATAATAATAAAGTAACAGAATTATTCCCCAAAGTAACTGTATGATAGTACAGCTCTGATAAGGGGATATTTCCAGGTAAACTGGAGGTGAGTACTTTACAAGTACTCTTTGCAGAAATATATCATTGGAGAGAGAGCAGCTGGGATGAGGGGTGTGTAAAAAACTACATTTTTTCCATATAGATTTATGATGGGGAAACTGCAGTACATAGCAGGTCACCTCACTTGTCACTGAAATACTGTCTCCTGTAGAGTAGAAAGTAGTCACCAATTAAGAGCCAATAGCAACATTATAATAACAGCTTTGAGCAAGGGATTTTGAGAAGTCATAAGGGGGATTTTAGGTATGCAGAATGTAATTGTCCATTTGGAATTCAGCCAGATACACACAAGTCTCTAAACTCTGCATTTGCTGCCAATCTCAGTAACACTGCATCACCACAATTTACAACAGCAGTAATTGCTAGGCAGATCACAGATTAACCACTAGGTACCTCATGAGCTATTTGCAGGATGGTTATAGCAAACCCTGCTGTCTGGGAAGAAGAAAGACAGAGAAGCATCAGGCATCATGACAAACTCTCTGCTACTTTGAAGTCAAGGGCAAAACCTTTTTCACACATTAGATATGTAAAAAGTTATTTGGCATATCAACCTTCTTGCAAGCAACTGCAGCCATCTGGCTTCCTTTCAAACCTCCCGCCCAGACAGCTCCTTTATTTATATAGCCCCTTGGGAACCTCACACAGCTCCAGCAGACTGACAGTTTACTTTCCCTTCTCTGTTCTGATCAGCCTACATCTGTGCTTTGGCTCACAGCAGCTTTCTGTTTCCAGGCATGCTGCTGAAGCTGGAAACAAGTGCCAACTGAATTAGATCTTTTCAACAAGACACACTTGAAGCTACATTCTCTGCACTTAACAGGCCATCTACAATCCTCTGGGCATACGCTCACATTCTGTTTTTCTGCTACTACTGGATTTTCCACGCTGCTATTCACTTCAGAAGACAAGCATATTATCCATACTAGCATGATGAGTTGGAAAGAAGCCCTTAGAGTCCATCCAGATCACTTCACCTAGTTAGTGTTGTATTCAGTGATGTTCTTTTCATCCAGTCTGTTCAAGTACTATTTTGAAGAGAACAAGATAGTAGGAAGTGCAGCAAGTAAAACCCTCCCCAGGTCCTGAACTCTTTTCCCTACTGATTTACTAGACACAGCATAAGTGATTTCTGCTGCTTTCTCAATATCTTATCTCTCAAGGAATGGTTAGAGTTTGAAGACTGCTAGCGAAAAACAGATACTCATAAGAGAAAAGGTACAATACACTGAGAGCACTTTTCTTACAATTAAATGAGATTCCTAATCACTTCATTTATAAACATATAAGATCTGTATGATTCGTTCTGTATGTCCTTCATTTTCATGCTTCAGGGGATGAGCTAGTTCTGAATTGAGAGAGTAAAATTTTGGAATCTCTTGCAAGGTTATGCCAGGAGGTGTCACTTTTAGACTCACGGAATAATTTAGGTTGGACAGGACCCTTGAAGGTCCAAACCCCACACTGAAGAGCAGGGCCAGCTTCAGAGTTAAATCAGTATACTCAGGGTGTCATCCACACAAGCTCTGCATATTTCTAAGGACAGAGGCTGCACTGATATTTAAGACATTCAAAGACTTGCAAGCCAGAGATCTGACAAGGATAGTGATTCTTGTCTGTGACTGTAATAGCTCTAGGGAGATACTCACAGCCAAAATACCTAAACTCAGATTCTAATCTTCCTTTAGCTAAAAGGAAAGGTGAGAGTTCTGCAAAGGCTGATTTGAGAGAATCTACAAGAAGTAGATTCTCTTCTAATTATGTAAGCTGTCTAGGGAAATAAGCCTACCAGCAAAATGTTTTAAATTAAGTGTATGTTTAAGAATTGCAAATGTACAGCAAAGGGCAAAAAACAATTTCTTAAATATCAAGAAAACCTTGGAAAAATAGCACTCTTGACTATCACTGTAGCACTACAAATGTCCGGAGATGACACTGATGAACATATTTAGAAAAGTCCCGAACAACGCATTGCCCTCTCTGCCTCAAACAACAAAGCTAGTCACACACAACATAAACTGCAAAATATGGCTGATCTGGGAGAGATGGGCATGACCTGAAAGTTATCCTCTTATAAGCACTTTTACTAGAATGAAAGAAAATCGGACAAAGTAGAAGAAAAAGGAGATGAGGAAAAATAAGGTACTTTTCTCTCTGCATTGAGAATCCATTCCATGCTTCAGAGGAGCACAGATTACAAGGCAAACATTTCTGTAGCCAGACTGCAACATGACTCTAGTTTATTATGGGTAGGGTGCTCTTCTTTTTAATTATCAGTGCAACACACATTTTAGGCCTGTCAACCTTGACAGAATGTCTTTAATTAGCTACCACATCAGAAACGGAACACCTAGGTTATTTCCAACACAAAGTAGTTAAGCTATAGCAGAATGATTCAGCACAGTTTAGTTGGATTTAAGGATTTATGCAGTAAAAAATTAACATCCAGGAGAGTATATTTCCTTTCATTCAGAAATTAGCTGCAGAAATGTCTTTAGTGCAACTCATTTGACAACATTTTCATTTTGATTCACTAAAAAGATTCTGTTTTTTTTGCAGGAGGCTGCTAATTTTTAACTCTGAGTTTAATCAAAAGCTCAGGTAATGGATACAACAGATCTCAAACTATACTCAGATCAGGATACGATCAGAATCAGATCGAAGTAGAGTGCAGGTCTGACAAAACTGGAAAAAAATCAGTCAGAACAGTCAAGACTATGTTTTGAGGCTGGACCTTCTTCAGTTGTGCCACATTTCTGTGGTCCTGTAATGATGACTGGTGAGTCCAGGCCCGATGAGAGAAGATTAGAGGAGTTCCAGTCACACCAATGGCATCCACATATGGCAGAGAGCTTTGGGTAAGTGTTGCAAGAGAGATGCCAAAGCTCCAAAGGGAGCTTGAGGGGAGCCTTACAGCATAAGGGCTCTAAGCTGTATTACAGGTGTGAGCTATTCTTACGATATCGTAGTAAGGATAAGGCCAAAAATGAAGTTAACCCTCCCCGTCCCTCTCCCCCATAAGTTCACAGTAAATAGTTTGAAGTTTTTTAAGCTGTTATTTAACTGTCAGCAAACGAGAACCACAGATACATTCATGAATATTAAGTTATTTGAACTACAGCAGCAGTACATTTGTCATTTTCTGGCAGAAATTGTTTCCCTTGTTCCTTGGACAATTCCAGCTAGTTGAACAGAAACCAGGCACCACTATCTCCTCACTGTCCACCATATCTCTGATTGAAATGATTTATTTTATTTTTTAAAGGAAGCCCACATTTGAAAACTATGAGGGCAGAGCAAGTTTAAGGACAGCAAAACATCATAAAGCAGTTATGTTATGTTGTTTACCTGGAAGGACTGCTATCAAGTCCACTAATACCAGCAGTGTCCATGCCACTGAAAGAAAAAAAATACATGTAGAAAACTTTCCTATGTGGTTTTCTATATCAATCATCCCAGCTGTCATTTATTATTAGATTTTATTTAAAGGATAGCATAAGTGTTTGAACAGGCTAAGTGGAAGGAAGCAAAGCATTATAGGATATTTTCATTTTTCAGACTTCTGATTGCAAAGTAATATATTTGTTTAGCAGCCAATACTGTCACAGAAGTCAAGCTAAACATTTTAGATTTTTTCTATGGGCTTCCAAATGGAAAGAAGGGCTTGCAGCCAAGCAATGTGTTTGAAACACAACAAAGGATTACTGGTAGCAATGCAAGATAAACTTTCCAGTTTTTTCTGGTTTTGGTTTGCAGCTTTTTCTTTTTTCTTTCTACCTCCCTCTGGGGGGGGGGGGGGGGGGGGGGGGGGGGGGGGGGGGGGGGGGGGG
>NC_048905.1:827409-832166 GCF_011077185.1 Oxyura jamaicensis
TGTTTTTTTTTTTTTTCTGGCCCCCGCCCCCCCCCCCCCCCCCCCCCCCCCCCCATCAACCCCCCTGGATGAAACACTATATTAGCACTTGCTATCTAGAGCCCTAGGGGTCATATATTGCTTAGGTCACTCAGTAAGCATGACTGCACAGAAGCTCTTGTTTACAAACCTAGGGAACTGGGTCACCAAATGGCAGCATCATTTGGCACGGATGGAAGTCTGTGCTGGGGATGAGCTCCAGATGTCATAGGTCTGCCTCAGAGCTGCCTGAGAAGCTCACAGGGTGTCTCTGGGCCTATCTTTGGCTGCTGTACTGGTTGTAGTGAATCAGGTTTCAGCAGAGCCAGGCATTTGAGGAGACCGGAAACCTATAGCTGAGGCTGTGTTTTCACGTGTTCTTGGCAACATGTGGCTCTTGCTGAGAAACCAGGCAGAAGAGCCCAGAATGGAGTCTAAAACAAGTTCCTGACAATCTGCTAGCTTCCCAAGGAAGAGAGTTTTTCTGAAAATATTTGTAATCCCTTAGTCAGTCACCACCATCCACCAGAGAGGAGCCCAAATATGCTTAGAAAAAAGTTAAAGGAAAGAGGTTGGGTTTCCAGAAGTTTTTTTAGGTTACACTCTGCAGAGAACTGATGACCTGTTAGGGATTATTCAGAATTCACTCCTTTCTGTTTTCTCCAATGGGTTCAGAAAACAGCAGATATGAGAAACTAACATACAGAATGGCAACAGCTTTCCCGACATTTTCCTATTTTCTCTGTGAAATTTGTGCTCCCTAGTCATTCCTTTAGTACTCAAGCTCTCCAGATGCAGAAGATCAGAGGAAGAAGGTGCTTCAGATCAATAAAAGCAAACTTGTAAACAGGATCATCTTCCAAGCAGTTGCCACTTCATTCTTGTGGTAATCTGTCGATGTATCCATCTGTGCTCCTGTGTTGCACAAACATACATATATAAATATAAATTCATCTGAAATGTGTTAATGCAAGGCTCACTAACAGGCTTTTTTTTTTTTTTTTTTTTTTTTTTAAGCAAAAACCCCGTTGGTAGGAAGAAAGATGACAGCAGTGATGCTCCTTTGTTGTTCTGATCTGTGTCTCAGTAGATTTGTGTCATATGGACACTGTTCATCCTCCTGCAAAAAATAATTTTTTTTTCATGTTATCTGGCATGACTGTCCTCAAGCTCCCTGACTAAAATAACCTGAAAAACACAATCACAGTTTTACAGGTGCAGCTAGAAAAAGGCACTTAACGAAAAATACCAGGTTAGAAGACAGACTGAGCAGTTTAGAGAGGCTGCAAATAAGGATGTTTCAGAGTTGGAGCTCATTGGATTTGTTTGGAGAAAAGGGATCTTATGTAGCAGATTTAAAACTTGTGGCTTAAATCAGAAGAAAAGTCTCAGGCTCTGTGTTCATCCCTCGCACCATTTAAAAAATGAAGTACTTTAAAATCCATTTTATATTCTTAATCCTCAGATCTCTTCAAAACATCCCACAGCAGAAAGAGGCAGCAGAATTTCTGTGTCTATTTGGCAGCAAAGGAGATTTACCCTTCAAGCTCTAGCAGCATACCTATTCCACCATTAATTGCATGATTTTCCTGTGAATGCTATTCCACAGGAAAAACATCATGTTTATAACTATTAATACTTTACCCTTAATTTTAGACAAAATTATCAAAAAAGGAACAAGCTAAAGTTTACCTTACTGTTTCTTATAATTGTTAGCCATCTTTTCTGCCTCCTGCTAAAAGGTGGATTTTTTGATAATCCATCCTCTGCATGTTCTAACTACAGTTACAAGTACCTCTCTTTTGTATTTATACAAGCCTTAAGCAATATATCTCAACATTGGGGATCGTATTTCCCTTTCTGTTTACCACACCTAAGAGATACTGCTATACCACCTTCCCATTTTTACCTTCAAACCTCCTCCCTTTTTCAAACCTCCAGATAAATCAACCTTGCAGCATGCTCCAAAGGCCGCTAAACTTTGGTTCCAACAATTTTGCTGTAGCAGTAGGAGGAATGTAGTCTCCAAGGTTACAGGGACACAAGTAATTTAGGAATTTCAAGCAGCTCATTGAATTGCAGAGAGATGATATGTTCCCTGCAGAAAGCAGCACTGTGAAAGCAGACAGACATTGTCTGCTTTAACTGAAATCTTCAAGTGCTCTGCAGGGTCAGCCCCATTCAGCAATGCAGGCTGGTGGCCATGAAAGCCTGGGTTCCCACTGTGGGGTCTATGGACCTCTTGACTTGTGTGGATGGCAGAAAACAAACAAACAAAAAAACATGTTGCCATCCCCATCTGTGGGGTTCACAACTGCTTCTGAAAACCCAGACTCAGTTCAGACACTCATGATGCTGTAACTTGTTTCTGTCCTTGCAGGACAGAATTTGAAATTAGATGCAAAAGCAAAGGGAACTAGCTCCTTGCTATTCCAGTCATACACAGGTCTCCTGTGTAAGGAATCAATAGCTTGATCATTTTCTCTGATGCATGCACTAGGGGCAAGCTTAAAGACATATTTTTGACCTTATCTCCATAAAATAGGGTGGAGACCAAATATCAGAATTAGTGTATATTCCTCCACAGAATGATCCAGGTAAAGGTCTGGTCGTGGTTACCCAGGCAACTGCCAACAGCACAGCCTGCCTCAAGCTCATTAGAAATTTATTTATTTATTTATTTATTTATTTTTAAAGAAAAAAAAAAAAAGCATTCAGTCCCGGAGTCTGCAGTGCTTCCAAGCAATTATATTCATATGGTGTATATATGCTGCAAAAATAGCTTCTTCATTTTCTGCCAGCCAAATTAACCATGAGAACAGACCAGTTTTAGAATGTAATTATTATAGACTAATTTGGCAAACTATGCATTCAGTATTACCTCAACCTGAGCAGCCCAATCTCCTGGGATTTCACTAGCCTGAGGCTTATTACAAAGAGCAGGACAGATGAGAGCATGCACGAGGCAGGGAGGCAGGAAGAGTTCCTATGAAAGGTTCTTTTCTTTGATTTTAATTTTTTGCAGACACTATTGTAAACCTTCAGCAAAAGCTCAGCAAATTTTCTGTATTGGGAAGGGGAAAGGATAATCACCCTCACAACTGGGAATAGGGAGTAAACATCATCAGGGCTTAAACAACTAGTTAATGATCTAGATCCCCACCTGAGTGACATTTTGAGGTGAAGGAGTCTGTTAACATAAAATGGGACAGTCAGTGAATGCAAGGTATGACACACAGGTAACCATGTGAGAAAAACAAACAAACAAACATATTTGCTGTTCTGGACCCTCAAATATTTAATATGGAGCAACTTCCATAGTCAGTTGTTTAGACATCATATGAGGGTATATCACTCCCATTTTGGTCATGCTGTGGAGGGAGCAGTTCTGGTAGATGCCATCAACACAAACCAGACCTGCATTCCTCTCCTGCAGCACAATGCTTTCAGGATCACTGCTGAGAGGCCTCCCAAGGGATCACGGAGAAGAGGCTACCTTGTTGCCTCATTCCTCGTCAGGGTATTTGACAATTTGTTCATGAGACTGAGCAGCAAAGGCAAAACTAGAATTACATTGGCAATGACAAAGGCAAAGAATGACACTGGCCAAAGGTTTCAGGCCATGGTTAGGCTACCCAGGTGCAGAAGGGGATAAAACAGAAGCAAGGGATGTGTAACAGAAGCCTTTGGAGAGAGTGAGATTTAGTGCTTCTGCCCTGGAGCATCAGAAGAAGAATAATGCATTTCAGATAATTTCAGTTCCTCTACGATAAAAAGAAGTAATAAAATTTAAGGCAGAGAGAGACCTAAGAACATGAAGCCATTCTTTAGATGAGGCTTGGAAGACAACAACATTGAAAATTATCACAACTATTGTTGGATGGCCCAAAGATAACGACAAGGGCTTTCTGCTAGTAGGAGTGAAAAAAGACACCTCAAGAAACACAGCAATCATAAGTCAACATATACTATCCCAGAAGACAAGAATGGGCAGAGCAGACAGGAAAGGTGAAAAATAGCTGTGGGGACTGTTAACCAGGGCACTGACAGCTATTTCTCCACTTCTTGTGTGTGTCACCTGGAGTGACTGTCACAGAAGTTGGTTGCTGTTATCTTGACTAAAGACTCTTTCTCTATAGGAGATTTAACAAGGTGGACATTTTTATGAAATAACTTTAGAAAGAAACAAAAAAAAGACCTGTTTTATTATTTTTCACAAAGTGATGATAACTTGACAAGAACCTTTCAAAGTGTCTGACAGTGTATACTGATATAACACATATTACCTGTAAAACCTTTAATACAACATAGATCTGTTAAAAGACATTAGTATAAATCCATATGAAAACCGTCATATTCTTTTTGGGGAAGAACCTGTTGTTTCCCATTGAACGTTCTCAGTTGGCAACTATTATTATATTTTTTTGCCTTTCATGTATTATGAGCTAGGTGGAAAAAAAGTCTCTTGCATCAAAGAACAAATATAAAAATAGGTTTTAAACGCCTTGTAAAGAGAATGCTTTGCAAAGCACATCAGATGCCATTCTAATATCCAAGTGAAGTAGAATTTATTAAGCCACATCTACAGTTAGAAAAGAATGGTTCACTCTACAGGAAAAAGATGAAAGCCCCCTAGCTGTTAACAAAGACAGTAAATAGCTGTTGTCATCTGTACGTATATGAACGGTTACAAATGAATCACAGAATCACAGAATTTCTAGGTTGGAAGAGACCTCAAG
>NC_048905.1:837166-839666 GCF_011077185.1 Oxyura jamaicensis
TGGATGGTGAGGGCCACATCCTGCTCCCCATCCCCTTCCACCAGCTCGGGGTACTGGGTATCCAGAGAACAACCGGTATTGCCGCTAAAGACTGAGGCAAAGAAGGCATTGAGCACCTCCGCCTTTTCCTCATCTCTTGTAACTAAGTTTCCCCCTGCATCCAGTAAAGGATGGAGATTCTCCTTTGTCCTCCTTTTTGTGTTGATGTATTTATAAAAGCGTTTTTTGTTATCTTTAACGGCAGTAGCCAGATTGAGCTCCAGATGAGCTTTGGCCTTCCTAATTTTGTCCCTGCACAGCCTCGCTACATCCTTATAGTCCTCCCTAGTGGCCTGCCCACTTTTCCAAAGATTATAAACCCTCTTTTTTCTCCTAAGCTCAAGCCACAGTTCTCTGTTCAGCCAGGCTGGTCTTCTTCCCCGCTGGCTCATCTTTGGGCACATGGGAACAGACCGCTCCTGCGCCATTAGGATTTGCCTCTTGAAGAACGCCCAGCCTTCCTGGACCCCTCTGCCCTTCAGAACCGCCTCCCAAGGGACTCTACCAACCAGTGTCCTGAGCAGCCCAAAGTCAGCTCTCCGAAAGTCCAGTACAGTGGTTTTACTGGTTCCCTTCCTGGCCTCGCCAAGAATAGTGAACTCCACCATTTCGTGGTCACTCTGCCCAAGACAGCTCCCAACAATCACATCCTCCACCAGTCCTTCTCTGTTTGTGAAGAGAAGGTCTAGCGGGGCACCAGCCCTGGTAGGCTCACTAATCAGCTGCGTCAGGAAGCTATCTTCCACTTTCTCCAGAAACCTCCTAGACTGCTTTCTCTGGGCTGTGTTGTGCTTCCAGGATATGTCAGGGAAGTTGAAGTCCCCCACGAGTACAAGCGCTGAAGATTTCGCAACTTCTGTCAGCTGCCTGTAGAACTCCTCATCCGTCTCCTCGTCCTGGTTCGGCGGTCTGTAACAGACCCCGACCAGGACGCTAGCTTTGTTGTCCCTGCCGATCCTAACCCAAAGGGACTTGATCTTGTCATTCCTAGCCTCGAGAACGGCTGTTATAACTCCTGTGCACTGGCTAAATGTGCACACCTTGTTATTTTTTTGTTACCTCTTTCCCATCAGCTTCTCAAAGTTTTTTTTCAGTTATGTTCTTCCCACAGACTATTTTGCACAGAACATACCTGGGTAACACTTGGATCTGAGGTAGAACTTTAATGGCTCAGAGAAGATGACTTCCACCTCTATGAAAAGCTGTTTCACATTGCTTTTCATGTCATGGCTGCACCCTCCCTCAGGCCAATTCCACTCACTTTGGAGATGGCTTTAGCTCTGCAATCTAACATCCTTTTGAACATGGAGGGTGAAGTTCATCTGCCTTTCTGCAAAGCAGAAGGCTTTTATCATCTGGTATCTGGTACACTGTTTTTTTTTTTTTTTTTTTTTGTCTCTAGATCAGACACATGAATCAGGCCATTTATTTATCATTTACTTCTGCTTGCACTTCAGCCATTACTCCCTGATCAAAAAATGAAGAAATAATTGATTGGTGGGGTCAGCTGAGAAATTATTTCAGCAGCAGAAGAGTTTTATAGTATAAAGATGTTTGGGCCAATTCGAGAACAAGTACAAGAAAAGTGTAGGATGTGACTCTCTCTACCTTTATAACTGTATACAACATTACACATTTTACCATAACCTAATGATGTTTTTAATCAGTACAGAAACATGCATTCAACTATATTGATATCTAGAATTTCCAGCCTTTTAAAGACAAGTTGCACAACACACAGAACTATTAAAATTATGTCTTTATCTGTGTCTCTTAAAGGCTTGAAGTCAGGTTTTTTTAGTCAAAAAAGCTACACTACAATTTTCATGAGATCTTTTATTTATTAATTAAAACCTTCAAATCGATTTAAGGCTCTACAAAATAAAAGCCCACTGAACTTTCCATTTATTATTACAGCCTAGCTCTGACCCATCCCACCATATGACATAAGTGATTCATTTTGTCAAAGCCCCTGTTTAAAGGTTATGACAGTTTGCACAGGACATGATAGGACTTATAATGTCATCACTGACAAGGCTACAACCTTCACTTGTAGGCATCTTATCAAATAGTCTCATTCTTGTTCAAATCTTGGCCTGAGTTACTTAAAATGACAGTTCTCCATTGACAGTGACTGAGTCAGCCAGTAACTGCTGCCTAAAATAATACAAATTCATAAAAATAAATGATAGGAGATAGTTATTTTTAATGTTTGACTTGGTTCCTGAAATATCACTCGGTGACACAGAAGGATAACTCACACAAAGGGTGAACTAGCTAGAAAGCTGGAGTGGATTGACTCACGGGATTGACAGTACAGCAAGAAATGACACGGGAGTCTGTGCCACCTTTTCCCTCCTTCCAGCCACTGCTGTGCTCAGCTTTACACATGTTGTGCAGGCCATAAACCTGCCAAAGTCTGCCAAACCGATGGAGGCCTTGAACTACTTGGTAAGGGAGA
>NC_048905.1:844666-899715 GCF_011077185.1 Oxyura jamaicensis
GACTTAAGACAGGGGAAACCACTAACAAATGGCAGAAGTCTTGTTCCTGGTCCTCATTTCCCAGGAGAGAACTTTTCTGATATGGGAGAGTGGTACAGAATGACACTGAATTACACATTCTGGAATATTGCTACAGCAAATTGGTAATGCAATCCTTAACTTCACGATTCTGTAATCCTTTCATTCAGTATTTAAAAGTAGGCTAAAAGAGTATTTTGCCAAGGCACGGGAACTCTTTTTAATTTAAAGTCTGCAAATTAAACTGAACTCCAGAACAAACAAGGTCATTATTATAATTATGAATGTTGAGTGAACTTCTATATCCTCAGGCCGTTTGATGTGAGATTCCTCACATATACCTTAGGCATGCTGTTCAATATATTTGCTTCATGGGTAACCATTTCAGTCCTCTTTAAATCTAAAATGTTATTATAAATCAAGGTGGGTTTCAATAAAACTTTTCCACTCTCCAAGATTTTAATATTGCCAGGCTTATCCCTTCACCTTTCAGTCAATTATGAAAATCAGCAGAAGGAGGAAAGTGTTGTTTATGTAATGAACAGCTTTTAAGTACATAGAACCTATGTGGCATACAAATATTACAATATTTACAAATTCAATACATTCTGCACGCAATTGCTATATTAAATTAAATCACTAAACTCCATCTGCAGTCAAATTCTCCAGATACTTTGGGTCTCAGCATATCAAATAGCCCACAGGTGTACAATTAAGCATTCATAGTCCATACCAGATGTCAATGTCTAATTACAATACATAGTTTTAAAGGGTATGCTCTTGATGCTATTTGCATTTTGACAAAAGGACTGCCACTGTCTGTACAGCACTTTGCTGCTTTTCATTATCACTATGCAACAAAAATATTTATTGACAGAAACTGGTAAAAAAAAAATATTAAACTACTAAAATAACAACTTCTACATATAAATATAATGTAAGGACTAAATTAGATCCAAACGTTGCCATTACTTTTTCAAATATCAAAAGAAGCTATGAGTTGCTGCTGTCTCTATCCTCCCTGGATATGAAAAATGCAAGACCAAACAGTACTTAAGTCATGCACATGATTATCATGGACAGTGGGAAAAAGAAACACATCAGTCATGCTCTGTCTTATGAACTAGTCCTTTATGAAAATTCCAGTACTTAAAATACTGAAAGCACTACATTTTCATTTTTTTAAAGAGAGCTGGTTTAACACAATATCAGTAAGCACAGAACAGGACATGCACTGTTAGCTGTTTTTTAGACAATGATGAGCAAACAGTGTAGCATATCCAAGAAATATACTATGATAGAAGAGTTCTCCATTCTTGATACAGGGAACCTAGTCACTCCCCCCAGCACATTTTAGATTTCACTCATAATTTATTCTTGTAAACAAAGCAAAACAACCTTAGAAATATACAGGCCTTTGAACAAGCATTGAACACTGAAAGGTATAATAATTCCAGAAATACCCTCTTTTTTCATCTTGCAGAAAGACACCCTTGTTCCTACAATCTACATGCTAATGAAAACTGCATTTGGAAATCAGGAGGACTATAGCCTCAAGTGTCAATGTCGATATCAAAGACAAAACTAAATCTAAGATCCTGTCTCTGCAGCATAAGTAACTGACAAATACATGTGCATGACTAACTGAATGTAGGCTAAACACTGAGGGTGCTGAAGAGGAGCTATTCCATAAAGCAACAAGACCTAGTGGGACCGGGTATTCTATTTTCTCCCCTTCTATTTTGCAAGTCTCAGTCAGGATTTTCTATATTTTTATTCAATTATTTTAACCAGCTATAGAGATCAGTGGAAACAAATAGATAAAGCAACACAAACCTGATATATATATTTTTTTCAATTATTTTAGAGTTCAGACAATTTAACTACCTTTATTTTCAGAGTTTAATTCTGTTACAGTGCTGAGACTCACACATTCACATTCAATGGGGTAGGACTTGGATTGAAGTAAATACATCTTTTCTGCCTGTACCAACATCTTTGTTTTAATCCACAGTACGTTTCATCTGGAGAGAAGATACTCTGTTACCAGTCTTAGAAGTTTATCATGAGACACAGTAAGAATGGTTTGAAAACATCCCCAAAATCTGTGTAATTCCAGGGAAAAAAAAAAAAAAGCCCCACAACTAATGAAAAATCATTACAAAACTGAAATGTCATTAGACTTTTTAAAATTATTATTATTATTTTGACATGGAAGCTGCTTAAAAGTTGACTCCAGTTGAAAAAAACACAATCAACAACAAACTGATGAGGCAGATTCAATACAAAATGCAGTTATGGTGTTAAGTTTTGTATAACAGCTGCTCCTTTGTGCAGTAAAAACGATTATAGTATGAAGACGAAGGAATAATGTTTACACTAGTAAGACTAAAAGCAATTAATCTAAAGGGAATATGGTGGCATAGAATGGATTCTGGCTGCTTGCCACCATGAGCAAGAAGGGAGTTCATCCAAATAATAATAATAATTGTACAGACTTTTTTTTTCACTGGAGTGGAACTTTCCATTCCTATTCACACATCAAGAATTGGGTCAATGAGCATTTGAGAAAAGTCTTTTTTTTTTTTTTTTTTTTTTCCTTTTGGAAAACATGCATGAACTTACACAACTAAAGGACAGGTTTCGCATCAGCCAAAAATGAATGCAAGCATTTCTGCAGTCCTGTTTATGAGGCTAATAATTCTTGGCATTGTATTTCTACTGCATAAATGAATAAATAGTGACAAGTGGTATCAGAACATGCCACCATGATCTGACTGGTAGAAGGTCTATGAAGGCAAATCTAAAGAGTGCTCTGCAGACTAAATTTTTCAAAAACTAATTTCTTGCTTATAAATTAGAACCACAGGTCATTAAGTTTTCTGCTCTAAACATAATGCTACCCAACTAGTCAACCAAGGCAATGAGCCATAAAGGACAAACTGCATTATACTATGCTAATTTCAGTCTGGAAAACAAGAGAAACCTTGCTGACTAGAAGTGATTTTGTTTTGTACTGATCTGCAGTCATGTAATCCAGCTACGACATTGAAGGGAATGTTCCTTGTTACTTTAAAAAGGAAAATCTCTGCATTTTCTGTGCAGATAACCTTACATCCATTTTACCCTGTCCTCGTTTCATCATGGACTTATGTGCATTATTGAATGTACTTGTTTCAGCTGAGATAGAGTTAATTTTCTTCCCAGTAGCTAGATATGGTGCTGTGTTTTGGATTTAGGATGAGAGTAATGCTGATAACACACCGATGTTTAAGCTGTTGCAGTGTCCCAAAAAGCCGAGGACATTTCAGCTCCTCCTGCTGCCCTGCCAGCGAGGAGGCTGGAAGCACACCAGGAGCTGGGAGGGGACAGGATCAGGACAGCTGGCCCAGGCTGCCCACAGGGACATCCCATACCATGGGGCATCATGTGGGACAGTAAAACTGGGGGGAGCTGGGGTGAGGCGGTGGCTGCTGCTCAGGGTCTGACTGGGCATCAGTCAGTGGGAAGTGAGCAATTACTTTGTGCATTGCCTAGTTTGTATTTTTATTTGTCATAATTATTATTTTCCCTTCTTTTTCTGTCCTATTGAACTGTCTTTATCTCAGCTCATGAGTTTTGCCTTTTTTTGGGTCTTGATTCTCTCTCCCACCCTACTGTGTGGGGAGGGGAGGAGTGAGTGAAGGGTTGCATGGTGCTTAGCTGCCCTCCAGGTTAAATCGCAGCACTGAAGTACCAGGTACCCACCTGAAGGATAGCAAACACTCCAGGAAAATGAACATGTAATGATAAGAAAGAATTTGTAACCTTATTTGAACCTCTTTGCAACCCTGTATCTCTTCCTTTTCAGAATATATTCTAACTCTTATGCTGCCTACAACAGTCCTGAACTTCCTTTCTATGTAACTTTTTGCTAAGTCAAACTTTGCTTGCAGCTTTACAATAGTTACTCTGGCATTTTCATTTCCTTTTAACTGCTTTCCTCACCATGACATGACAACTTCATTCCTACCTCCTTACCCAAGGGACGTGCCCAAGGTGTCTATCACAGAGACTTGAGTTCTGTTCCATATTGTGCTAAACATCTATTTACTGTCAGGTGATGGATAAAACACACTTTGTATTTTTCTAAAATCCTGTATCCATCATCACTTTCTCTAAACTGAATTATTTATTAAAGTAGAACAACATGAGCACTATGACAAGTTTTTTGAGGAACTAGGTTAACTATAAATTTTTAGTATGCCTGAGGGCTTCCCAACTTTTTTTTTTTTTTTTTTTTTTTTTAGGGGTCAGCATCATTAGTTTACTTTTTTTTTTTTTTTCCTCCTGACAGCAAAATATTCATCTACAGTTAAAATTTCTATGACAGTTTAAAAATATTTTACAGTACTGATTTTTAAAGTACTGTTTTTCAATTATAATATTCTGAGCACATTCAATTATAATATTCCAACTCCTTTTTTTTTTTTTTAAAAAAAAAAAATGAGGACATCTTGACATAGTATACAAATTACAGGCTTGTCTAGTCTCCATCCTTCATCAAGTTATGTTGAAAAAGACAAATTCTTAAAAAAGTTCCCACACAAACTGTGATAGAGGGCAGCAGAAGGAATTGTTTGTTGTGGTAATTTACTTGAACAGGAGAGTGAATAAAGTTTTGTTTCAGACAGACAGTGTTTCTCTGTACAAGGTGTTCCAAAGTGAATTATGAATTACTGGGTTATAAAGCAGCCTGACAGAGGAGATACTGTGAACTGGAAGATGCATTATAAAGACTCCAGAATGTTTTGAAAACTAGACATGGGAAGCTAGCTGCAAAATTGGAAATGCTCAGCTTGAAACAGAAAATGAGAAAAAAATGTGGAAAGCATTAATGAAGAACTACAACAGGGCTTATTGGATGAAGGGTCATCTAAATGTGAGTGTAGGAATGGAAGAGGAACTTTTAGTTTTCATATTTGCCTAATTACCCCATTATGTTGACTGATACACCATATTCAATTGAACCATCAGACCTTGAATAAATACCATTAGGTTTATAACATTTGCCTTGAAGTAATGCCAAGAGGTTCATCAGTCTTAGTCTGTCATGGGAGACTATAGGGCAACTGCTTACTCTAACCTGACCACAGAGAAATGGATTAACTAACACTTACTGAAAGTCTGCAGCTAACCTCAGGTAGCTTACTTTTGCCAGAAAATAATCATTATATATATTAATAATAATAGTAGTGTATTGTCAATCAAAACTGAGGTCCCTTAGAATTCGGGAGGCTTTATAAAGTTTTTTTTTTTTTTTTTTTTTTTTTTTTTTTTTTTTTGGAAAGGAAAGAAAAAGCAGTATGTTAATGTATGCCAGTACACACATGCTCACACTATTTTAACCTGTATTTTGATCATTTTTCTCTTCCAGGCCTAAAAAGATAAAAGGGAAAGCTTGTATTCACACATTTGAGATGTGACAATGTACTGTAGCCCCAAACTGAAAGCATCTGTCTTCTTTTGAATAACCAATCCCAGAGATCTCACCATGTCAGATCAGCTCCAATCAGCTCCAATCTCCCTGATCATGCAGTAGTAGGCATGGACAAGACACAAGAACAGCCTCCTACTCAGCAACAAGAATCCCCCACCACAAACCCAAATCTTTCCCCACTGCCTTTCCCAAGCTCCCATGGCGGGGCCAAAGCTGCAGCCAAGCACACCTTTCAGTTTGTGATCTGGAGTCTAGGACTTGAAGTGTAAGGTCTACCTCCCTAGCCAGCTCCACAATGCGTGAAGACTGTCATGAAAACAGAGGCTGAAAAATCAGTAAGAAAAGAGATATCACATGACAACAGATTTAAATAGTTCTGAAAGTTAATTTAGTCCATTTTTAGAGTCCCAAATGCATGTTAAGCTATAAACAAAAAATGCACTAAAATAAAAAAAAATCTTATTTAATAAGAAAATGTGATGAAACAGATAAAAAAAATATTCATCAGAGTTCGTTTTTTTAAAGGAGGAAGAATTTCCATCTTAGCTTCCATGAATTGGACTTTCAGCATTTAAAAACCTTTCTTTGCTTTTAATAAAGACATACAATAAGATTGTAAATTGAAAACATCTTGCAGGAGGGGAACTTTTCTTTCTGTCTGATCCAAGTGGTTGAAACAGTGATTAAAAACCGCAAGATTTTATATCTGTAACTGAAACAAGCTGTCAAATGTGAAGTCTATTTTATGGAGATATTAATAATTAATAATCTTAATGGATGTATGGGGTCTTTCACTACCCTATCTTTGTTGTGAGAACTCAGAAATGCAAAGAGTATCCCTGATATCTTTTGTTGCAAAGTACTGTTCCCTTTGCAATCAACATTTTATAAAATAAGTAGAGATATTTTATCAAGCACACAAAGAAGAATAAAGAAGTTGACCTGAAAAAACATCTCTGCAATACAAGGAGGAGCTAGCTGAGAACACTGCATTGCAACAAATTTTTCCTTAAAAAAAAAAAAAAAATTGATCTAGAAATGCTTCTTTCAAAACACCACAGTTTTGTTTTCAAGAATAAAGTTTTGGTAAGTGAAAGACTAAGAAACGTTTAAAACATCATCTGACTGGCTCTGATTTACAGAAGTTAAATATCAATTGCAAAGTGCATTCATTGTTTTTAAAAATCACAATAGTCACCACTCCAGAGACAATAAAATCCATAGCTGATGTTCCCCTGCTGAATCCCACTGCCAAACACTGAATGAAAGTATTTTATTTTCCTTAAAAAAATAAGTGTATTGTTAATAGTTAAGTCCACAGAAACAAACAGGAAACTCAGAGTGTAAATATAAGAGAAGAAATTTTACTGTTAAGCAGCATTTCCTGCCTTCAACTTCCAAAAATTACTAGAGAAAGGATTTAAAAACTTGCAAAGACTCAGAGTTTGCTAGTGTCTTTTAAGTTTTTCTAGCTGGGATCTTACTATTATGGTCTCAGACAATCAATATTTTGGGAACAGTTTTCTGGTTAATAGGCTGAGAAGCACCTGCATGTTCTTTAAGTTCTCTAGGGTCATTTAAGTACTGTTTAGTCCTAGGACATACAAAAAAAAGAGCTCCCAAAATAATTGTCTCACTTTAAGAATCAACATTTGCTTGAATAGATAGCAGCAGCGAACTATCAGACTTGGCAACTTTTTCTTACTGAAGTCAGCAGAGCATCATAGTCTCAAAGATGAATGGTGTCAGACATGCCAATGTGGCTCTGTGGTTTGCCTACTTATTATTTTGTCTGCAGACATAAGTTCACTCAACCCATATTTTGAGCTGACTAGATGCAAATCAACTCCAAAGCAGAAAGCTGTGCATCTGTGGTTAAAAGCACAGAGCCTGAGCTAATGAGGCCCTTCAAGACATGAGATTTAATGGCCTGGACTCAGTGCCTGCTAACATGGCTGTGATGCAGCCTCTGCCTCAGACAGGACTCGTGTTGAGTTGTATGCCAGCCACGGCATACCAGCAACCTCTTACGAACCTGTGCCATTGATTTCATAGAGGAAAAATCTCCAAATTACAATAGGTACTTTGATAATTTTACTCACATATCCTAGCTGAAGACTGATTGAAAATTGGCAGATCTTGCAGTTGTGATTCAGCAGGTCACATCCCCGAGCACTCTGCCCAGCTCTTCTGCCAGAGGCCACCTCTCCTCATCACTGAACACACGTCTGTGCCCACACCTCCAGTGCCTTAGGGCACCAGCTTAGGGCTTGGCTCCAACCAGGAAACTGCTCTGGGACAGCATCAATAAGCCTCCCTTCTGACTCCTTTACCCTCCAGTGACCCAGAGCTGAGGTTAGCAGCTTTTATAACTGCTGTAACAAAAATCACTAGCACTCATCTATCAAGAATGACTGCACGATCATGTGCAGTAGTAGGATAAATAGGTTGGGTGTTTAAATTATGTATGGCTTACTTGGTTGCTGTGGACAGCACTGAGATTTCAACTGTTTTCAGGAACTGGACCTTCAGAAACCACCCCACTCCTTGAAGAGATTCACAGGTAGCAAAGGCAGAAATTAGGGACAAACTGACTGGACTTTAAAATAAATAAATAAATAAATAGCTTTTCACATCAAGCATGAATGCCCTCAGCTACCAAAAGCTTCAGTTACAGAGAGGTAGAAAGCTTGGCTGAGAGGATCTTCAGGTAGCTCCAAGTTAAAACAGAAGCTGGTGGCAGATTTCCATTATAGTCTTTAATTGGCTTGTGAGGAGAGACCAGTGTTACGGCAGGGGTCTGGGGCACCTTTTCCTGCTCCCTTCATCTGCTTCTCTTGTCTTTGCTCTTTGGTTGGTTGGTTTTGCTTCTGCAGTGTGGGATGAAAGAGGGTATCTTCAGTCTTAAAGAAAGGGTTTTAATAAGAATTAGATAGTGTGAAGACGATATTGGCTCTATTACCAGAGAAGGCAGAATCTTTTCTCTTTTATACTGCAAAATGATTATTTAGCAATTGCCATGGAATTTAAGGTGAAAAGCCACAGATCAGTTCTAGAGTGGTAGTAATCAATAAACCTTTGCTTGGGAGCTGTATTCTCTCTCAGCGCTACCATATAGACCAGAAACAAAAACCTTCTGATCTCACTGAATTGATTTCATTGAACTTTTATTGTGAATCAGAATGTGAGGAAAAAATCCAACTGCAAAGAAACGGTTTGAAAGTGCTTTTGCCGGAAACTATTTCATGATTTTTACTAGGCGTATGAAATGCACAATTTTCTCAGAAGACCCTCTTACCTCACTTATTAAGACCAAAAAAGCTAGGAAGAATAATTCTTGAATACTTTTTCCTCTGACAAGCTCTTTTTTTATAAAAAAATATCTTCTCTTTCTTCCTGTTGACTACTTCACAGTGTTGGACAGAGTAATACAAAAGCAAGTGTAACACAGGCACTATTTCAACCTATCTTGCTTCAAGCTCCTGGGCACAAACCATGGCAGTTTCAATACTAATGTTGCCCTAAGACAGTACAGAGCCAAAAATATTTTTTTATCCCGTTAATAGGAAAGGATATTCACAAGTTGCTTCTAACCAAAATAGCAAAGCAAATAAAACACACCATACAAGAACTTTAGGTATTTGTCATTTTATTTAGTCTTTGGGGTACAAAAACAATTAAACAACTCAAAATAGTATAGCCTATCAGCTCAGAATGTGAATGATGCTCTTCTAGAAAGGTCAGTTCTCAGGGTCAGATTGCACTACCAAAGACTTCTTATATATTTTATTAAACTCATCATTAACCTGACTGTTTTGTCTGCTATTGCTTTGATCACTCTCAACAACATGCTCACAATAAGCAGTAAAAAAAGATTCAGACTAGACTTCTGCAACAATACTGCTATTCCTCATGTAGTCAAAACATGAAGTTTTTTTTTTTTTTTTTTTTTTTTTCTTACAGATCTCATGTCTCATGAGATTATCATATTACAAAGTGAGGGAAAATACTCCTCTTTTCCCACGTGGTTTTACTTTGACAGCACTTTCTACTCAGCAAACATCATTGCTTTTCTTGTATTCTCACTTTTTGTGTCTACATCAATTTATTTAATTTCCTGGCACCATCATACCACTTATGGGAGTAACATAGCTGTTGCATCACCTACGTGGTCAGGGAAAAATGGTGTCCAAGATGCCAGCTGCTAGTCAACCACAGCAGATGCAAGAGAGGGAGAATGAAGAAAAAGAGACCACGGTAGAAAAGACCTACATGTTCCCATTTCTCTCCCAGAGAGGCCTGACACAGGAACACAGAATAGATACAATCCCAAAAGATGTCAAAGAGGAGCCGTTTTAAGGCCCATAAAGTAACCTGATCTTCCAATAAGAATAAGCTTATGTTTGATAGGAAGTCATGTTAATTTATTTCCTGCTTGCTTTCATTTTTCAACAAAACAAATTTAACTCCACATACCTTGAAAAAGGTGAACAGTTTAATTAATGCTTGTTTTATTTATTTAATTTATTTATTTATTTAATTGAGAGCTTCTGACAAGACACCATGCAACTACAAAGAGCAAATGAACAACTGTAAGTCAAATAATAAAGGCTGTGATCCTGCAAAACTACAATAAGAACACCTTCAGCTTCTGTACCTATTTGATTTATGTACTTTAACAAGTATTTAAGGTCAAATTTCCAGCTGCGAGTAATATGTCTTTTCCCCAAAGGTAGCTGAAAGTAGTGATTCATGTCCTTCAAGTGCTTTGATACAAACTTACTCAATGTGCCAAAAGGCTAATTAAGAAAGAAGAGGTGCATGCACTTAATAGGATATTTGGCCTTAATATTTGCAACTCTTGCCAACTCCCTTCTTTAAAATCAGAAAAAAAAATCTAACTAGAAATCAGAGAGGAGTTTGGCCTGATACCATGTATGCGCATGCACACAGATGCCCAGATTCTACTGGCCACACTGGTCAGAAAGCTCCAGAACTCCCCAAACCAATGTCTGGCTAATTAAATTCCAGACAAGGTAGAAAATTACTGTATTAGCTCCCTACTCTCTGCAGTGGCTGCTTTTATAAGCAATTCCTAGTAGAATTACCTAGCAGCCTTTTGGCAAAGTAACATATTAAGTTGGTAAAAAGGGATAATGAGGAGCACCCACCTAAGCACATTTTACTTTACAAACAGCAAGCTGTACATGTCATATAGAAAGAGCACTTCTTAGGATAGCAATAAATCATCGTCCAAGGGATGTTAATGAAGAAGTGATTCACTGCACATGGAGGGAGGACAAGATGCAGAAGGACAAAGCACGGGACTATGGCTTGGGAAAAAGACACCATCCTTACCTGCTCCCTAATATCTCTTCAGTAAGTGTTAGCAGTTTGCTGTCTAATCTGGAATAACCTATTTACAAGTTTCCTGCAAGACTCAAATCCACAAATTAATTTTAAATAAGAGGCTGTAAAATTGTTTTAGTGTGACAGTAACACTAACACTACCCCGTCTATGCAAGTATTATCTTCATGAATTTCTGCTTTTTAAATGTATTTTTAACTATTCCAGGCTAAAATATGTATGCTGCATGCTCAGGCAAACCTCCAGCTGCATAGAAATGAAATATTACTGAAAGAGGTTGTTTACAGGAGCCGTCTGGAGCAGCTAATACATATTATAATATGCTAAGCTGTGATAGTCCCATATCAGTTGCAATTACTTAAAAATGCAGTAGCTTTGAGATTCAGGCAAATTAAATTCTCTTTATCCATGAAGTAACTAAAACAAAAGGCAGGGAAATAAAGGAATATCTGTGGTAAAAGGTAACAATTGGTAACAGACAGACTGCAGGCAGGAAAATGTACTTGTTGACAGCGCCCTGGAGAATGCTTAAGAAAACACCCAGTTTTGTTTAATTGTTTCTTAATTACATTGTTTCATCCAGGCACATAAACTCTATTAAACCAACAAAAACAGTCTCCTTGGGTTTACTCATTATATAAAGTTTATTTCAAAATGAGACTCTGGGTACCTAGCAAAGGCTCTAAACTTGCCTAAAGAATGTCTCTGAGAACTGAATATGCAAGCACTAACCCAACATGTACATGAGTGGAGAGAGAGGTGCAGCTCTGCACCTCTGAACAATTTGGACCGCTCAATCAGGTTGTCTACACAAATAATTGAAATGCTTACTGAAAGCAAGAACTGAGGCAGAAAAATGGTGTTGATTGGTTTGTTTACAGCGATGCTGCACAGAACTCAAGGCAGGAATAAATGCATCACCTCCCAGGAACAAACAGCATTTGTCATTCAGCAAATTTAAGGCTTGTACTCTCTGCTTAAGTATGTAGAGTACCAGCAAAATGTCACCTTTTTTAGCCCTTGCAAGTGGCTAACAAAAACAAGTGGAAAAAAAAAAAAAAAAAAAAAAAAAGAAGCTGGATAAAAAGCTGGATTACTTTCAATTTTGTAATTGGAGGAAAAACTACTCAAAGCATGCTCCCAGAGTTATTCAGACCACTCAGAATTAGATAACCTCAAATTAGGGCACTTGCATGGAGAGACTTGCCTGCAAGCTTTCAGAGAAAAATCTGCCAAAGTACAGAATAACTCGAAGGCCTTTGCAATCAGAGGTGTGGGAGGGCAGGAGAGTGAGCACTGGCAGCTGAACCAGAGGTTGGCACAAGCTGAGGAAATGAGAAGAGGCAATTCCCAAAACAACATTATCTCAATATTGGAACATCTCTGAAATAGGAAGAAAGTTTTTCAGCAGAAAATATAAATGTGTATGCTTATTAATGAACAAATCAAACCTCATTTTTCAGTAGAGCCCAGAGGTCTCCATTATAAAATATAATAGCAGCAATCTGACAAGATTAGCTTTGATTCAGAACAGTGACGGGTGCAGAGACAAAGGGGTATAAGGTCTTGGTCTGTGAAATACAGGAGCCATAGAGACTTACAAAAGGATATGGATATTAGTAACATTAAATAATTTAGAAAATGGTTGTTGGGGTCAGGAAGCTTTGCAGCCCCTGCCCTACAGCTTCACTATCTGCATTAACCAGTGCTCAATGGCTCAGAAGCTTAAAACCCATGTAAGATTTGCAAGGAACACTACCCACAAAAAGTGGGAAGAACAATCGGCTGTGCTAGCGGTCAATTTTAGGCCTCAAGAATGCAACAATATTCAAATATTGGTACATGTTCCTAGTCCACACCACCCTAATCCTCCTGAAATTACCATATAAATAAAGTGTCACCGTGGATTTAGCCAGTTAGTGATCACCTGCAGGTAAACCTCATTACTGGTTACATTAATAGGAAGACTGCAAAGAGATAAGAGAAATAAAAAGGAGAATAGAGTCTCCCGTGATACTGTAAAACCAGTATTTAAAATGAACCTTTCAGAAATCTTATCTTAATAACAATATTATTGCAGAGATGGACAAAATATGGCATTAATGTACTTATCTTTCTGAAGCAAGTTACCATTAGCCATCACGACTACTACCCCACCCCACAACCTATACCCACAGA
Organism: Oxyura jamaicensis; assembly: GCF_011077185.1. Classification (NCBI taxonomy): domain Eukaryota; kingdom Metazoa; phylum Chordata; class Aves; order Anseriformes; family Anatidae; genus Oxyura; species Oxyura jamaicensis. The sequence goes on from NC_048905.1 coordinate 857,710, forward strand.
CAAGCATGACAGAGATTGATTTTTCAACTTGCCTAATTGGCCCGAGGATACAGGAAATTAACTGGATCCTTCTCTGCCTGAGCTAGCAGCTTTTCGTTTTGCGAGAAACAGAAAGCAAGTAAGATTATATATTAGTTATTGTTATATCAATTTCCTTGCTAGAAGAGATTAGAGATAGCTTTCTTTGATAGGTAATTATTTCATTTGCAGAGATGCTTACAGTTTTTGTTTTATTTGTTTGATACAGTTTGCTTTATTTATTTAATTACTAAAAGATTTTTTTTTTTTAAAGACTGGTATTAGGGAAATTATTCCTCTGGAATGGGGAATGGCGGAGAATGATTCAACATACTCACAGAGGTAAATGCAAACACATCACTGGTCTTCTCAAAGCTCTGCTCTTCTCAATAGCCCTGCAATGAAATAGCTGAGGGCAAAAGAATATGCAGAGTGCTGACGCACCAGCGTTACTAACATACCACACATTCTTTTGAACTCTTTTTATTTAGACTTGGCATAAAGTCCATTTTGCATTATTTTTTCCCTAAAAATTCATCTTTCAGTTCTTGAACTAGGATCAGGAGGCAACCTCTGTGAAACACTGCTCTGAGTGCCCCCACCACAAAGCTCTTTCCTGTGGCTGCCTCCCAGTTAGACTTGGTGCCTAACACAGGGACTGAATGTACCCTGCAGCCTTTGCATCAGTGGGGTCTCTTACTCTCTACCTTCCAACCACATCCACTCAATAAAAAAAAAAAAGCCAAATTTACCTGAAGCTATTTCAGATGATACTGGAATGCGAACAGGACAACAGCCAACACACACAAATGCATGAGCTCCCCTCCTTAACTACTTCCCAAACCAGATTTTCTTTAAAATATGAACCAGATATAAAGCTCACAAAAATTCCCAGTGCATTATTCTCTTATTGTTTTGTTAACAAAAAGATTAAATTTCTTTTCATGCCTCTATGAGAATTTTATCATTTTCATATTTAAACTTCTATATTGCTTCTCTGAATCTCCCTGGAAAGAGCTCTTCTACAGTCTTCCATGAAGTACTACCAATATTAGTATTCTGCTAGTTCAGTTCCTCTGCTTCACAGCCACACAGCAGAGTACCTTAACATAACCATATTGTCTGCTATCTACAGCAATGAAGATGATCTTTTCTGAACCCCCTTGCATATTGACAGTCTGTGTTTTAACGGATTACTCTTTGGAGAAGTGTAAGTATGCATCTTAAATGTAAAACAGAAACATTAGCCTCAAAAGTTATCAAGGCAAATTTTCTGTATTAAATCTGAAAGTTTATACTTCATTTCTTTCCAATATAGATTACGTGTCACTCAAAAAGTCTCAATTCTGTCTCTTCGATAACATGGACGATTTTAAAAACCCTAGAAATATTAAAAAGTCAAATCAGCAATGCTTATTAATGTTGCTTTTTGTATTCCAGAATTCTGCAGTAATGTTTACTGTTTCAAGGGGAGCTTATAATTATGCAAATTGCTAAGCAGTCTGCATAATGTACAACATGTCTGGGTTCACTGACTAGAAGCTGAGATACATTTCTTTAATGCTGCCTGTATGCTATGCAATTCAGTTTGTATTCCTTACGCTCCATGGCTCTGTACCTGTTTCCAGCAGTATCCCTTGTGTTTCAGTATTTATATGCAACCTCAGTACCTTTGCAGACATTTGGCTCTCAGAAATTATCTAAATAATTTATGCATGCCAACGTAACATTTTGCAAAGCAAAGCTACATTTTGATAGCCCTGTGGCTGCTGAATCCTAGTGAAGACTTCCACCTTTTTCATTATAATCTTAGTTGTTCTCATCATAGTTATAACTTAAACATTGTGAAAGCTGTTCTAAGCTGCGCATATGACACTTTATTAAAAACAAACAAACAAAAAACAGTTTTGTTAAACGTACTCCACTACTTTAAATACAGCATACCTCTTTCATATCACAAACATCACATCTGCAGTCAGTAATAGGCTGTTTACTGATCCTGTTTTCAAAGGTGTCCATCATTCTGACCTTGCTTGTACAGGACACTTCTGAATGGATGTGTGCGTGCTGATCCTGGTGTCTGATCATAGTACCTGGTGCCAGAACAGTAACAGAATATTTAAAATTGAGGTGTGCTGAAAGGCCCCCAGGCCCCCATCATCCTGTTGAAATATTCTACTCTATGTGAAAGGTTGATCCACTCAATTGCCTTCTTAAAATACCATCTAGGCAATGACCAGACCCATGAAAGCCAAACTAGAGTGACTAAGTATGCTTACAGACAAATGCAGGCAGTTATCAAGCTCATGTGGTGTTCCCAGCTATGACTGACTGTCACAAACTTGTGAATCCTCCATCCTATAGTGTTGCTCATGAGTCAGGTTCCCTTGGCTTCGAGACAAAGCTCAGCTTTTGGCTGTAGACCAAGACCCAGCTAAACACCCCAGACTCACACTGTCAGCCCTGCTCCAGCACTAAACTTCTCACCATACCCCAGGGTCACCTCAGAGGAAGGGGCCGGGGAATAAAATGACAGAAGCAGCATCAAGTTAAGCATGGAAACAGCTGGAAAATTTTACTCCATTCAACATCTGCTGCTTGTTGCAGTGGCCAAATTGTGCTTGCTCAGGATTTGACAGTGTTGGCCAGCAAAGCAGGGTTTCCTATTATAATTTTAATAGCAGCCTCTCAGGATCGGAGTCAAACACTGGTTTGTGCCCTGTCTGCTTACTTCCCCCCTGCCCTGTGCCATAACTGCACACTTTTAGTAGGTGATTAATTAGACCAATTATTAACTTTGGCCCAGCCTCAGGGTATGAACCATGCTATGCAAACTGAGAGGCTCAAAACCACAGAAAGTCTTTGACTCAACAACTCTGGTAATGCTTTTATATGGTCTCTGTGGGACAGCAATGCTCAATTAACTTATATTACTGTCTACAAACTTAATAGAGTTTTTATAGCTGGAAGAAATCTGTGGCTTTTTTTTTTTTTTTTTTTTTTTTTTTTTTTCAAGCTCCCATGTTTCGGATTAGCTGAAAAGGGGTTTTGTCCTGCTGGTACAAGTCTACAGCAGGTTACACTAAGTAAGTGTAGGTCTAGGCATGGGAGAGGCCATGCAATGACTGTCTTATTTTCCCTATTCTTCTCAGCAGTCAGTATGAAACCCAGTCTTATGAACTGTTTCTGAAAGAGAGTATTCAACCCACACCCACCCTTTGAAATAAAAGCAGAAAATCTGAAGATATTTTTTTCCACCTTGTATCTGCATTTCACATTAGTTATTTTTCATCTACTGTTCAACTGAAAAAGGATTTTACAATTTTCTTATATCCACTTATTTAAAAAAGGTATTTCTTTCAGCACTTTCTAAGCTCCCTTGTGTAATTACATGAGGAATATAAACCATTCTTCCTTCAGGGAATAAGCCAGCTCATGCAGTTAAGAAGAAATTTTCCTTAGAGACTGATAATTTCATAATTAGTCACTACAGGATTTATTGCAGCTTCCAGCTATTACGGAAGAAAAGATAATCAACCATCCTGAGTCACTGGTCTCAAAGAACATCACTGTCACTGTGTTCTGATAGAAGTGGAGTCGACAGACTCTGGTTAAAACTAAATCCAAACAAACAAAAAGACCCCTGTGGTGGTTTTACCGTGCTAGGCAGTTGAACACCACAACCGCTCTCTCACTCCCCCTCCTCAGATGAGGAGGGGAAGAAGTAAAGGAAAGAACAACTCACGGGTTGAGATAAGGATGATTTAATTAAAGAGGGGAAAATATATATATATATATATATATAATTAAGGAAATATTATTATTAATTAAACAATTCAATTAAAGGGAAAAAAAGGGAAAGGGGAAGAGGGAGGGGGAAAGGGAATAACTAAACAAAACAAGTAAAGGCTATGTGGAAGTGCAGAGGAAAGAAATTACTCTCTACTTCCCACAAATGAGTGATGCTTGACCACATCCTTGAAGCAGGGCCTCAACGCACGTAGCCGGTGTTCGGGAGGAGGACAGACGTTTTCGCAACGAGAGCCCACCCCTCCCCTCTTCTTCTTTTTTCCATCTTTTATTGCTGAGTGTGACATCATATGGTATGGAATATCCCTTTGGTTGGTTTAGGTCAGCTGCCCTGCTGATGTTTCTTTCTCACTTTTTGCCCACCCCCTAGGAGGGTCAGAGAGAGTCCTGATGCTGTGCCAGCACTTCTCAGCAGCAGACACAACACTGGTGTGATACCACTGCTGTTCTAGCTACAAGTGCAGAGCGCAGCACTGTATGGGCTGCTGCAGGGAAAGTTAACATCCCAGCCAGACCCAGTACAACCCCCAACAACAAAACTAGACTGCCGATGCCAGCAATTCCTTCATTTTATATATATAATACACATACACACTCACAACTAGTGTATACACACACATGCACACACACTACTACTACTCTCTACAACTACCTCAAAGGAGGTTGTAGCAAGGTGGCGAGTTAGTCTCTTCTCCCAAGCAACAGCAATAGGACAATAGGAAATAGCCTCAAGTCAGGTCAAGGGAGGTTTAGGTTGGATATTAGGAAAATTTCTTCACTGAAAGTGTTGTGAAGTATTGGCAGAGGCTGCCCAGGGAAGAGGTTGAGTCACCATCCTGGGAGGTCTTCGAAAGACATGTAGATGTGGAGCTTAGGAACATGGTTTAGTGGCTATAGGTTGGACTTGATGCTCTTAGAGGTCTTTTCCAACCTAAAAGATTCTATGATTCTCTCCCTATATCTTTTTCTTTTTCTTTTTAATTGCAGTTAATTTTAATTTGCCTACCAAGTTTATGTTTAATGAACAGAACATAATTTGTATTGGTTTGGTCAGAACATGAACCTTTTACATTTATTTCTTGGTAAAGTACATTTACTTCTTCTCTGAAAGCGAAGATCAAAAGCAGATCACCTTTATTCCTCTTTCTGAAGGTTCTCATTTTCATCTAAGAACATGAACCATTTCCCAGCTATATGACAGGTATTGCAATGAAATAGGTGGTTTAAAGCTTATTAACATCATGGCTTGGACTTCACTGATCATAGTCACTAAACCAGATATTTAATCTCCATTACTACTTGTACATTAAATATCTTTCAGTCACTGCTTCCCTTTTAAGGAAGTTCAGATCAGTCATACACTTTAAAATGCCATTCAGATGATGGGTGCCCAGTCAACTGCTAAGCAAACAGTGCTTAACTAGTCACATCAGTGAATCTGGACAGCAAGAAAGCTTGAAAGAACACTTTGGACAAGAATAAATGACTATGTTCATCTGCATTCCAGCCTGAGGAATAACAATCAAAGAATAACTCTTAAAGGCTGAGAAGATGAAACACAATCGGGATGGATGTAAGGAGAAGGAAAAGCTATGACCTGAAACAGATGGAAGGAAACCATAATTTAAATACATTATTTTAAATTAAAGTTATTTCTGTGATGCCTTCTTTTTATTTTCTTTTTTTTGTACATATTTCCTTTCTCTCCTCATATGAGCAGGGATCTGCTTTGCTTCTTCATCTGTTTGGTATCATCTCCCTAATGAGGCTCAGTTGCTGTGAGAGGGGAGCATAAGCTCCTGTCTCAGTTGGCAGGAGCTTGTATCGTGGCCAGAATCTACTCTTGAGCTCCTTGGTCATGGCCTTTACCTCTGCAGAGCGTGGACTGTTCACCCTCTATGGCCTTGGTATCTAATACCATCGTAAACACACAAATTAATGTAAACCAATAAATACCCTTACATACTAATCTTCAACACAACTTTAATACACATTTCCCTGCTGTGGAAGTGAATCAGACTACCTATTGTCTACCAGTTGAGGAAAAGTTTGAAGTTTAAGTGATAAAATACCTTTAAATACAAATCTCTCACTGGAATTACACTCATATTGTCTACTAGTTATTGACCCATGGTACTTTTGTATTTGAAAAGACTCCTCAAGAAATGAACACAAACCAATCTGATTAAGCAACACAAATGTTTTAGCTCTGTACTCCAAAAAGGAAGAGATGAAGCTTCCCAAGGAAAACAAAGACTTAGCAGGCAGCCACACAGAAATCCTATCAAGGACCTTATCTCAAGTAGGGTTGTCAAATTGGCAACCAGATGAAAATGAAAGATTGGGTTTTAATGTATGTAAGCGAAATACCACAACCTCAGTATTTCCAAGCAGAAAATAATTCCCCAAATTACTGATTACTATGTCTAAGAATTTGTAGACTCTCACAGTACAGTGGTAACTATACTAACACTGTTGCACCTTATGACTGTTTGGCCAAATATGTTTATATAAAAGTCTGTAACTGTTATTTCTGATGGAAGTCTACAAATCAAGAAGAATAAAGTTTGCGAGAGGCCCACTGGAAGTTCTGCTTTTTACTAAACTAAGAGAAATATTCAAAAACGGGGCAAGACCACCTTAGAACTAGAAACACAGTGGTTTATGGGTAAGAAGAGTGATTCTCTTGGTAAAAGGAGCACCAGCCTGACAATGTACGTCAGCTAGCTTGAAATGGGATGAGGACATATGCAACTGTAACAAACAACTTAAGTGAAAACAGACAGTAGTTATCATTTAACAATACCATGATTTTCACTGATGTAAGTGCAACTGTCTGAAAAACTAAACTTACTCAGAAGTTATTGTGGAGGACCTGATCAAGAAAAATAGCTTACGAAGACATATATAAATTGGACATATTAACTGATGAAAACAACATGACTGAAAGTTCAGTTAAAACATTGAGATCTCATGCATTTGCCTTCCTTTTTCCTCACCTTCAGAAACAGGTAACTGCTATCATTTTACTTTTCTAGAATGTTATTCATAGTTAACAACATACAGTGCCAACCTATATTTATTTTTTCTGTTGTGAAAGAGTAAAAGAGTGGTAGTAATTTTTACATGACTATAAAATAATCACCCTCAATAAATAACAAATATTTAACTGACTTATTTTTAACAGCTAGCCAGGTGTGTAACAATTTCTCATTCCTCAAATGGCACTAACATTTGCTTCCTCTTGGCTTATTATTTTTAAACACCTGTACCTATGTTACAATAGCTTTAGATTTTTTGTTTGTTTGTTTTGTTTCCATTTCAGAAATAATGAAAAAATATTCTCTGTTGTCATGCAGAAAGCTTTTTTTTTTTTTTTTTTTTTTTTTGAGACATATGAAATACAACAAACAAAAAGAAAATAAAACATGAGTTTTTTTAATTAGTAATTCTAAATTATCATAAATTATATAAAAGGAAATTTGGCATACAATTTTGGGGGGGAAACAGATTTTAAACAGAGATAAGGCTGTGACCAACTTGCAACAGATATTTACAAAACAAAATAGCTAGAGTTTTTTTTTTTTTTTTTTTTTTTTAATATAAACTGCTGTGTTCAGATTTTTCATCGTAAAGAACCCTGAGAAATAGATCAAGTCTAACCACAAAAGTAACAGATATTTTTCACTAAATGTAGACAATGCAATAACTGCTTTATCTCTGTGTACTTTTCTATATTAGGTTTTGATTGCTTGATGATATTCAAAATGATTTGCAATTCTAATATCACTTTGTTTGGGATGAGAACCTGTAGCAATTTCAAGAGGTGAAGGGCTAATTCACATGCTATTTATTGTGTCTTTGAGTGTACCAAAATATGAAGGACTAATCTTGCTCCAGCTCCATTACATATGGATTACCAAATAATGCTACTGAGATGATTGCTTTTGGTTTACTGACACATCTTGCGACAGTACCTGGTTACGCATATTAGAGTGCTACTTACTACCCAAGTCATCTTAGTGTCTTTAGAGGACTATTTTCATATTTTGTTATTCCTGAGAGCCTGGCAGAACACAGGCATGGCTGGCCAGCTGTTTCCTTGCTCTCTATGAATATTACTTGAAGTGCACAGCACTTGCCTGAAAGAAAGCTTCCACTCCTTCCACTTACGGCAGCATGAAGTAAAGTCCATGTAGATTAGTCACAAGAAACAATGCAAACTCCACTTTCCACAGCTGAACTCCCTTCGCTGTAAAGTTTCTCTGAACTCTGATACAAAAGCTCTGCTGGCTGATTTCACCCATCCGATACACGTGCATTTCTTCCACATGAAATTTGAGCCACTGAGCCCAGGGAACCTTTCTATCCTTTTAAAAGCTATGACAGATACATGTATGGATGGATGATGAGCTTTATCTGAGTTCACAGCACAAGCCTATAGCTTATAGGGGTTTAAACAACTTTAAGCCTGACATTAAGGGCCTTGGAAAACTTTTACTTCTGAAGGGATAGATTCACCTCTCTAGTGCCAATGCCTGCTGTTAAAATGAGAAAAATAGAATAATTCTCCATACCATGAGGCATAGGTATTTGAAGGAACTTACAGTACAGAGGAATGCAAAGACTTAATACAAGCTATTAATATATTCAAGGAAGCCAACAATAGAATATTGCTTATCAACAGAAGTTGCTTCCAATTCAGTTAGACCCAATATGTACTTTCCATGACAAATAAACATATTTTCCTTGCAAATCAGAAGATTTGCAAAATTAATTTGTCCACACTCCTGTAATATACTCATATTACAACTAAGCAACACTTGTATGTCATCTAGAAGTTAAATATTGTAGCAATGAGAACCTACAAAACGATACTTGCTTAGAAAAAGTTTCATTAGCTTTCACTGAACATGAAACATAAACGGGGAAAAAAAGGAAGAAAAACAACAACAACAACAAACCAAACCAGATTTGCTTTTGTCATGCAAGCAAAGCTTACAATGTGATTTAGCAATTCGGAGTATCTTAGGAATTGTATCATTTCATTAGGCAGGAATATAAACTAGAAACAAAACCCACATTAGCACTGTATAAACAAGACAGTAAACATAAAATATTCATTGGAGCAATTTATAAGTGTTCAAAAATCTTTAGAGAAATCTGTAGAAAAGTGAAGTTTCTCTTAACTGAAGAAATGCACAGGCCTAAAGGCACCTTAACCAACCCCGCCCAATTTATTTCCTCATCTCACAGCCACACAGTTTAAAATTCTTACACAAAATTTCAAAGACTGAGAATGTATTAAACACTAATAGCCACTTGCCAACTTTTTTATTTATTTTGTTAAGGGGAATCCCAGAAGGCTTCTTGGACATCTCTCAACCTATGCTTGTGTCAAGATTGAGAAAGTCTCCTAAACATTAAGAAATATTAAGAAGTATTAAGATGTCTCCTAAAAATATAGGCAAAATGCATTTCCCTATAGCTCAGCTTCAGAAAAATAAAGTTACATCAACCACCTATGATCACATTGCAGATCATGACTGTGAGGTCTTCTACAGTTCTTCTGAAATACTCTAGTAATTGGGGTTCTGACCTGCACACTTACCACCACGCCGAGCTCTGCTGAAGCCCTGCAATGGGTGGGCATGGGAGCTGGAGGGAGGGAGGCTGAGCTTAAGGTTTCGGTTTGGCTGGCACAGGCTGCACAGACAGACCATAAAGAAAGGATCTTTGAAAGTGAAGGTGGTTAACGTTCCTTGGCTTGCAAGGAAATTCTTTGCATTTGTGTCTGAAGAGAGGAGGAAAGAGATCGATAGTGGGAATGTGTGCAAGGGAGTAAATCATGGGGGTGCAATGGAGCGGTAGATAAACACGCACTCTGACAGTCTGCTTGGAGCTATCAGGCTGCAATTTTGAAAGAAGCTTTCTGTGTGACAGTTCATTTTACTTAAGAAGTGGATAGACCTAAAATCAATGTATCTTTCAAAGAGGTACATCTACTATTCATTATGTACTCTTAAATGATGTTACAAGCACCTAGACTAGGAGTGGTAGTACACTTAGCCTGCTTGTTCTACCACCCTGCATGCATGACACAAACACAGAGCCATGGACAACCAGCTTTCTGCAAGCTTTCAGGGTTTACTTTTAAGAAATGGACTTCCCCAACAAGACAACTCTTCTTTGTATTCAGGAGAGAATTCATTACACAGCTTGTGGGTAGCAGGAGCTGCTAGACAGTTTTCATGTTTTCCCCTGCAATGTTGTGACTTGCATTTCAATGCATCTACATCATACTGAAACTGTTATCTTTTAACAGCAGTTTTGCATATAGATAGAAATTTATTCTTCTCAGTGTCCTGGACACATTTCTTAAAAAACAAACAAACAAAAAAAAACACCAAACCAACCAGCCAAATAGAACCCCACAACCAACCCAAAAAACAGGGCAGTAACAACATATTTTCTTGAACTGCTGGGATATCTTGTCTGGTTTTTGCAGCTGAACCAGACTTATGCTAAGACCTTCATTTGGATCAACCCAAGCTGTCTTCAGCAATTCCTAGCAGAACAGAGCAAGGGACTGCACAAATACAGTTTTGAGCATCCTATCACTTTTCACACTACTGATCACAATCCTTCTGAAATTGCACAAAAGCTCACATCAACACCAAGCACTTAAAATTGGTATGATGTTAGGCAAAGAAGTTATTCTTCTGAGGAAAAAAAAGACTAAGATGGAAATATTGGAAACAAACAACATTTTTATCAGTTAAGCATCTCCAGAGCTATAAACAATACTCCCCACTGTTATCAGAAAGGCTGTATCTGGTACCACTGGATTAAAAATGTTCATATAGTCCAGTATTTGGACACTAGATGGCAATGTTCGATTTTATTTAGTCATGTGATTGAAACAATGATTAAATGGGATCTTCTAAGAGAAGCTAACCATTTGGGGGGGGGGGGGGGGGTGTTAAAAAGGAGGAAAGGACTGTTTGATCTAGCTAAATAAGAATAAGGATCTGAATCTTAATAAATAATCCATCTAAAATCATGGAAAAATCAACAAAATACTTTTATCCGAGATACAAAATAGAAATAACCTGGATACAGTCATCAAATAGAAGATTAAGAAAAAAGCACATATTTTGATAAGAGCACAACATTCAGTAAAACCATAATGTTTTATTATTATGTCTCAAAAAACATTTTATGATATAGTTTCAGTACTTCAAAGTAAATTATGATCGAAATAAACATAGATTCTTCTCTTAACTGTATTGAGAGATGATAGAGAGAGACAACCGAGTGTTGAGACAACAGAGGAAGACATGTTTCCTACAGTTGCCATAAATATCTGCTTGAATTTCTCTACAGCTTTGGACAGCCAGGTCTGCTTTAGTTAGGAATGGTAGTATTCATATTTGACATATAAAACTACAAGGAAGAAATATTTTTTAGGGATATTCCTGAGACAAACGATGACAGAAGAAAGATGAAGAGGACCTGACAATACATTTTCAGGATATGCAGAAATCCCAGACTTTTCCCAGACTATCTTTTAAAATCTGATCTATTTCACAGATATAAGGCTTGAGTCTTGCTACAGAAGAGAAAATAAATAAAATAGAGGTAATCTCTTATTTCAGACTAACTACAGTACCATTTTCTCTTTGCCTTTCTTTCAGAGAAGACCAAGAGTCAGGCAAAAGTTCTGAGATCAGACCCATTTCTGTTTCCCCAGCTGTTTCATCTGCTACTGCTGCAAAGCACCCTGTTAATCAAACCTATTTCCTGCTGAATGATGAAAAGGCTTAGTCTTGAGACTAATCAACATTAATGATCATTATAATAATTTTGACATCAGAGATCATTCTTTTCAGAGAAAACCAAGCCTAACGTTACATAATTTCAGAAAGAGGTCAGGAGTAGTGATTTAAATTTTACAAGTTTTCCATTTTTCTTGTCTTAGGGTCTGCTGCTCTCTAACCTAAGAATAGTAAGCAAATCCAATCTGTTGGGTAGGATGCTATGCTACTGCCTTTCCAAAGCCACAGGGACAAAAATGCTTGGACGTTAATCTAATTATCTTGTGGAAACAATTTAGATGGTGTGGTTAAAAAAGGAAAACACAGCAGGAGATACAATACAATTGCACTACTGAAATCAATCACAGACATTTTTCTACCTGTCTTGGCCAAATTCATCTGTCATGTCTCATTCCAGCAGCTCTGTGATGGTTCAGATTTTGACTCATTTCCGTAAGTACAACCATAAAAGATACACAATAAAGAGAAGAAGGAAATAGAAAACCTTAAATTTAATTTTTATATTATATTTTAGATTCAATGAATTGCAGATGAACACTAAGTGTTCAGAGCAACTTGGCCTTGGAAATGCAAATAAGTCACAGAATCAGTAGACTAAAATATTTTCTATATATTGGTTAAAGGAGATGAATAAAGCTGAAATGAACTTTTCTATTAGTGGTTATGAGGCATAATTTTCTCTCCTCTGTTTGTTATTTATTCCTGGTGCAGCAATGCCTTGAGGTCTCAGTAAATTTGAGGCTTCCTAATACAAGACGACAGAATTCTTGTCCTAAAAGAGACAAACCAAGTGATGAAGAAAGTGTAGAAAAAAGGAGGTGACAAAGCTAAAGGACTCTCCTAAATTATAAAGGAAGAAAAAAAAAAAAAAAAAAAAAAAAAGATTGAGGTTTCTGGAGCCCCCTGACCTCAGGGCCTAGTCTCAAAACTTGTGACCATCATTTTGCTCGCTCCAGAAGTACCACATTCTGCCTACCCCAGGCTTCTGTCTCTCCATTAAAATCTCTGTTTAGTTAACTGGTGTTTTACAGTTGAGTTAGCTGAACTGGCAATGGACATAGATCCAAAAATCAACCGTGGGCAAAAATACAACTAGAAAAGTGGGTGATAATGCAGTTCATCATTTACATCACTTCAGATGAAAGTTCATGAACAACTAATACAATTGCTCTGTGAAACCAGTGTACTGCTCTGAGGCATGGCTCACTTGAGATAAATGAGCTTGAAAATAATTCAGGTATATTAAACAGGTTTGTGTAGCAAGGACAAGTGCTTAGTTTCACTGAGAGGAGGACAACTGCTGATGCTGGTTGCCATTCTCTTTTTCCAACATGTTTGTTCCATATAGAGAATGAGTGAAGGGATCAGTGAGGAGGCAAAGTATTCTTGGAGGAGCTACTTTTAGCCATTGCAAAGGGACCTCAAACTTAGCATGGACTTCCTCAGGACTTGATGCTGCCCTTTTTGGCTAGACAGAGCTCTGAGGTAGGTTCAAGTTTTAGTTCTACAAAGGCAGCAAGCTCAAACTCTTACTTTTGCACAAATAGAAGTATGTTGCTTTGTCGCAATACTGAATGTTAATAGTAAAATTATGAAAAAAAAATCTACAGACTGCATTAAAGAAAGTTACTTTATTCTACGTGTAAAGACCGTAGGTGTCACAATACCGGAAGCATGCACCTAATCGTCATGTAGGTTTTCCTAATATATTCCATAACCACCTGAAGAGTTGCAAGAACTTTTCCACTTTCAGGATTCCCTGAGACTGAAGCGAAATCCATTAGTTCGGATCTTTGCTCTAAAGAAACTGTAGAGCTTATTCTATGAACTGAAGGTCTCCCCAAAACATTACTTTATACTACATGATTAGCTTAAAAAAAAAAAAAAAAAGAGAATAAAATTTTTTTTAGATTGGAAAAAAACAGATTAACAATGCCAATTTTTGAAACATTTGTAAAGATGCAAAGAAAAGATATCAGGATGTAGATAGTTCTGAATCCACAAGAGTTCCGAATATATGTTGTTCCTTCATGTGAATGACATATTGCATGCACATCAAAGATCAATAGGAAGAGAAAAGCGACATATCCCAAATCCCGCCTGTTGCTGTTTTGTAGGGATGTCTTTGCTCTGGGCAGTCTGGAATACCAAGAAATATCAACAGATTTTGTCAAAATAAAGACTGCATTATAAAACAGCTATATAGCCTTTCTACTTAAATGTGTGTATTTTGCCTCCAAAGACTCGTTCTCTCTGAAGTTCAAGGACAGTACCACATCACGCACAGCTGGATATACATTAGAGGTTATTTTGGCTTCACCTCTGGAAGTCCCTCAAGTTTCTAACAAAATCTTCATCTTGGATTTGCGCATGGTGATTTTAAAGAGTTCAGTGTAAAAACCACAAAACAGAACAAAAGGCCAAAGACTGAAGTCATTCCTTTCAGCTCCAAATGAAGTCACAAGCCTTTGAGCCTTTTTTTGTTTGTTTGTTTGTTTGTTTTTAAATGAAAGAAAGGTTTTAATCAAAACAAACAAAAACAGAACACAGCAAACTGGTTTTGCTATTCCACTAATAAAGGCTACATCATTTCTAAGACGAACATCTCATATTTTTCCCTAAAAGATCTAGTACTTACATTAAGACTATAGTTCCAATTCTCATGTAGCTTTCATGATTTAAGTGTGTAAATGAGGACATATTTATAGGTAGTTTAGTAGGGGGGGAAATACACACACAAAAAAGATAATCTTTCAGGCAGATGTAAACTGAAGAAGTCCCTTTGCTACTTAGAACATAACGAGTGAAGAATGCTGTAAGATTGTCTTATTACTGATAATCAGAATAGTATAACTTCTATTAGCTTCTCTTCTCTTTACATAGTGCATTCTTGTTTTTATTATTACTCAGAGGGTTAAATCTGGATACTTGAATACTTTCATATATTAGTTTTACTTGACCAATGAAAAGAATTTTCTGGGACACTTAATAATGAGAGGTTAGAAGTGAAGTAATACTGAAAAAAATCCTGGGAAGAACACCAGGGCCACAGGGAACAGACAGTCTTCATAACAATTGCCAAAGATCTTGAAGAAGTCCTGCTCTATTCCTGCATGGCATCCAAAAGCTAGTACCTGAAGCATATGCATTTGAGGCATCAAGGCATCTGGTCAGAGCTCCTAAAGGGCATATAAGTAACACAGCTGTTTGATGAAGTACTTTACATTCAAGGGCTAGCTGTTCAATGGACTCTTGTGAGAAGAGCTCAAGTGTTTTTTTTTTTTTTTTCTGATTACTGAGATAGTTCCATTAAAGGGACTGCAGGGATAGGATGCTTTTCATGGTAAGGGAGCAGAGGAAGATAATGAAAAGGTAAATATGCAGGATGTTTTGGTGGATGTAACAGCTTTTCTTGAGTTTGAGATTTGTGTTGCTTTGCAAATACAAAAATACATGTTGTTGTCCACATTGCGGTACAGACACAAAGTACTTTGTGTCATTCTTTGTTGAGTTGAAATATCCAGCTAATTAAAACAAGAGCTTTATAGGCCCTGGGACTTCAGATCAATGTATTTGTTTGTAAAATGTACTGAAAAACTGCAACATTATTCAGAATTTAAGATATCAGTGCCTTATCAATGCTCCCTTACAACTTTGTGCATAGACAAAGAACATTTCTGAAAAGCTCTGAGCCACCATGAAGCTAACACAGCTAACACAACAGCTAGCAAAGAAGTGGTACATTAAACACCATTTGTTGAAAACAAGCAATTCATACTCCAAGTGGTAACATTCCAAGAAAGAAAGATAAATTCCAAAAATGCAGGAAACAAACCAAGTTTATTAAGTCTCATGGGTACTCCATTACAATAACCTTAATTAGAGTCATGGCTTTCTTGGTGACAGCAGTTTCAAATGCAGTGTTAAAAGGCACCAATGAGGTACCAGACCTCAGGCTAAGCTGAGGATAGAGCCCAAGGAAGAATGAAAGGTAGTCACCCTTTCTCTGAGTGACGACTGGTCTCTTTGAAACACAGGCATGCCTAAGACAAGGCAGCCTTTAAAATCCACTTCAATGAGTTTTCTGAAGTTTTGCTCTACAACTCTTGCAGGCTTGCTTTAAATGGCACAGTACTAGGGCTCAGGTCTAGAACAGATGAGGCAGATATAACACATCTCAGAACTGCAGGCTTTTATTTGCATTTTGAGATTAAAAATATTAATATGCTAAATACCAATTGATTATCCAAACCATTAATTCAGGATTAAGGAACATTAAAAATACACATCATGCATAACCACTAATCAGCAACAAATCCAAACTTAATAAACTGGTATTTAATTGTATCTTGTTAACTTAACAGTTGTCTTAATCATAATTAAAAGTAATTCCAAGATGCAATTTAAATCATTACTAAAAACTCTTGCCAGTCCATTTCAAAAACAAAAATAAAATTATCTGAAGTTACCCTTGATTTTTTTTCCTTCTCCAAGCTGACTATAGTAATTTATACACAACCTTGCATCTGCCCAAGTAACTATGATTAACCCATATCATCCAGAGCCAGAAAGCTGTCCACGGTGACAGCCAAGACAGACAGAACAATAAAAATATAACTACACTACCAAGAGCAACAAATTGCTTTGCTTCACCATACTGATTTCTTTGGAGTCTCACGTGGCCAGAAGTATGAAAGTCCTTTGCAAGATTATAAGGGGACCATAGAAAAAACGGGCTACATCTGCGCATGAATGTACAATGCTCTTACAGGTTACTGTGTAAAACCTACAAAAATGAGGCCTGTAACTCAGAGAAGTCAGGTGTAACAAAGGGAACAAGGATATTGGACTTAGATTCATACAGCCCAGTGAAATGAAGGATGGCAAAGCCCAGCTACATTCTGCTGGCTGGATTTGGGTAGCAGGAAGCTCGTATTTTCTCTGTTGTCTTTCCTTCAGAAACAGGGAAGAAATTTTCAGGCAATATACACAGTGCTCCAACACCTAGATATTTTCCCTTGTCCCTGGGAATGGTCTGAACATAACCCTCACATCTACATGAGAAGAAGAGAAGAGGCTGCCTGTAAATTGTGCACATAGGCATGGCTGAGGACAGAGCTGGGACCACAAAGAGGGTCCACTTTTGGATCTGAACCCCATGGCAGCAGAGGCTGGATAGGCTAGTCTCATATCTCCTGTACATCCTCATATCTAGTCTTATATCTTCTGTACATCCAACAGCACTGGCACAAGTGGCCATGCTTATGTAGTCCACCTTGAAGTTTTTTGGACACATGGTCTACAGCTGGATGGGCAGCAATTTGTAATGCATTTACATTATATCTGTAGCCAGGAGAAATGGACCTACAGTGAATTAGTGTGATAGAGACATACTTGAATTCATCTGTAGATACAGTTTGAATATAGTGAAATAAATAATTAAAAAAAAAAAACAAAAAAACAACACAAACATCCCCCCAGCACAACACGTGTTTTTACTAGAGCCACTTGGATGTACAGCACCACTGCCTGCTATGCAGACATCCTAAACTTTTTGATCAGTTACACCATGCCCTTGTTTGTCCTAAAAATGCATTAACTTTTCCAAAAAGCACAATACCTGGAAAAAAATAATTGCTCTTTTACTTTAAATCTGATAGTTCAAAATGTCACCTTTCTCCATGTAACTGTGTTCCTACTGGTGGAGAATGGATTGTGAGACAGTTTTTACCACTGAATCACCCCAAGTGTTTTTACTACTTTGGAACTTTAAAATCTGTGGTTACAATTGTTCACAATCCAATTCACTGACACAATGAAATAGTTGCAGAAATAGGATTAAGAATAATCCTCTGTGGCCCAAATAGTCAAGTATGGAAAACAAAGAAAAAATTGGTGCTACTTACGTGAATTGGCAAGTTTGTGGATAACAGTATAAGTAAAGATGTGTTTTCTGCTTGATCTTTGCATTCTTCTACGTGGGCTGTAGAAATTACAGCCCTGGAGATTTATTCTTTTACAGTTTAAATAAACTTCTTGTCTTTTGAGCACTTTGCCTGTTTGGTCAATCATGGTATACATCTGTCTGCATTAAAGCTCATTTAATACACCAGGGCTCACACTTCAGTTTGGAATCCTTTTAAGTCTCCCTTATTGTTTGTTCCCCAGCCTCTGCTGCTCCAAATTTAGTTTCATCAGCAACTAACTACTTCACTCTCCCTGTCAGTCATGTATATAGATTAGGCACCATCTACGTTCAAGGACTACCCCTTTGGGAACCCTTCTTAATACTTCTCACCAATTTAGAAGAGCTTTTTTGACAAGCAGTTGCTTGTTTGAATTTTTTTTTTAGCTACTTTTTATCCTCTGTATCCACTCATGTCCTCCCTTGGCTAGATGCAAATTTCAGCTTAGAGCAGGAGTCTGTGAAGTGGAACTTTTGCAAAGACTTTCCTCCAAAACCATAAATTAAGCCATATACTTTGCACTATGAAGGCTATTGCTGCCCCTTCAGAAGAAACAGCAAGAAAGCTTGGTTTAGTAGGACCCACACTGCTCCTGAAACATTGCTGCTGCAATCATAGTGGCTAGTTCCTCTGAGATTAACATAAAAGATGAATGTTTCATCATGCATTTCATCCTAACATGTGAAGGGAGATTCTGCTCCGGGTTGCATCAAATTATCCCTAGAGTAAATACAGATTTCAAAGGCTTAGTGTTTCCTGCCCCTTTCCCATAGTATAGATGTCACAACATCTGGTGTTACAGATTCTAGCATTTAGCACAGTTACAAAATAATATGCCTCCTAACTGATTCAGTGAGACTTCTGTGAAAACAAAAAACAAACAAAACAACTCCAAGATTGATGCAGTTCCTATGTATGGATCAAGGGCATGACATGTTAGAGATTTGTTCTGCAGACAACAGTTCAAGTTGAGGATTTTGCCCGTAGGGCCAGCTACTATCCTTAATCTCTGCCTACAGCTTCCACCAGCGTTACTCTAAGTATGAAGTGGTTAGATTTTTAATAAGCCTGCATCCAGCCAATCTTCATGGCTGTTTAAAGACTCCATAAAGACTCTCTTATGATTTGTAACCAGAACATCTGCCATCTCTTGTTCAGTTGTACATCTTTTCTACAGCCTCCTTATTCTTTGCAAATACTGATCCTTAATGCACTTGTAAAGATGTTAAAAATTGTTCCCCAGACTAGCAAACATTTAACTCACCCCTCTCTCTGGGCATCTTAATGGAGTTGCAAGAAACTAGCAATATATTTGTTAGTATTTTGCCCAGAAGACCATCGACATGGAAATAATAAGCTAATACAGACAATGCATGAGAATTTAGGAAAGTTGTTTCAACACACTTTTCCTACACTGGGTGATGATGTAAAGTCCTTCCCCTTGTGTCAAACCCTGTATCATTCAGAAGCCAATACAAATATGTACAAGAGTGAAATGAAGGAAAGAATAGGAACAAAACTGATCTGGAACTATAAAGTAATTCTTCCTTGCTTCTCTTTTTGGACCTCCTAATGCAATCACATTTCTTTGAAAATAATGTTTTGTATTTGATTGAAAAAGTATGGAAACCAGATACAAGGAGAAGATATCATACCATGTATTCTGAACAAGGAAAACCTTGTCAAAATAAAGGAAAAATCAGGCATGCATATTACATGCTAGGGTGCCCTATCTTATCTGTTGAGTAAGAATCCTCTCTCTTCCTTCAAAAAACTTTCCTGCAGAATCCACTCATATCCAAACAATTAATCCCCTTAAATTTTTGTTTAGCCAGTTTCCTAGTAGTTGAACAGGAAAGAAAATATAAATAAGAGGTCTCTGTGCCATTGACAGGTTTGTAGCAATTATATATTAAAACAAAAAGTGAGTCAAATTAAAACTGCCAATGGAAGGCACATCTTAGTTGTTACAAATGGACAGATGAGTAATAAGGTTAGTAAAATGAGAAGACAACATTTCACTTCAAAAGCTGAAGGAGGTCCTCTATCTGCATTCTGTTCTGAATACAACCTCTGTGAAAATAAAGTGCCTGTGGGGAAGATGAAGGAACAAGGCACAGATGTCTACCCTGGAGATGAGATGAAGGACTGTGCACAGATGTCCAGCCTAGGGCTAGAATATCCCCTTCATTATAACATGTTTGAAAATAAAAGTTGAAACTACACCTTCTGTTACAGTAAACAGCAAATAGTAAATACTCATTACTGTTGTTAACAAGGACTTGGGAAAGGTGGGCTGCCAATAGAGATGCTAGCCTTTCCAGGTAGACTGACTGAGATTAAGGGTCCTAGCCACGCTAGGGACTGCTGCTACAAGTTATGAACTGAATAGAAAATGGCGGCCTACCAGACATCATGCAGAGACATTAGAAAAACCTCTCTAAAAAGTCTGAGGCTGAAATTAAATGTCAGAAGCTTTTTTCTGAAGCCATTCGTAACCCCTGTTCCAAATTCTCCAATGAAGATTAAGTACAAGTTTCATTTCATACTTCCAATACAGTTCGTCATTCCAATTTTCAGGCTACACTATTACTTTACTTCAGTAACATATGAGCATACATATCATTACTAAAAACTCCACTTAAATGCCCTAACTAACATAAAACTCCTACTGTGCCATGCATCATAAAGCAGATCATTTTTGAAAAGAAATCACAGTAGAAATAGGTAGCTGTTAACTTTATTATAGAAAGAGGTAAAATTGAACCGTTTGTCCCAAATCCCACAACATTTGAAATACTGACAGAAATCAAATCTGCTTTGTCTAAAGACTGTTCTTGTGCCCTCTCTCAGAAAGCCAACTTTTTTTTCTTAGTTTTACTACCTTCTTTCATACATTTCCAACAGCAAATGAGCTCATGTTTAGTTCTTTCATAAGGTTCTAGATATGAAGCTTGAATGAAATGTGAATTTCATTCAGTCTAAAATCCTGAATGAAATGTGAAATATAATTTCTTCATCAAGCCAGTAATTGGTGGTGAAAGGAGACTTACTGTTTTGGTTTAATGGCTATAAGCAATCAGATATTCAGCTGACTATTCCAATAACTGCAGTTTCAGTTTTTCCCATCTCTTAGATTCTCCTACTCCTTTGCCTGCTAAATATAAAAGACACTTCCAAAACTCATTGCTTTGCCTTCTAACCCAGGATTGTCTCCAGTAAAATTGATTTCAGCCTTTTAATAAACGTCTTCCATATCTCCAATTATTCCTGCAGCATTTTTCAAAACCCTTCTCAAAATTTCCAGTGTACTCTTTGCACTATAGGACAAAGATAGCTGCTTATGATAGGAGGAATAAGCTCTGTACAGATATGAAGTCAAGTGAATGCTAGGTATGCATCACTCATGAGAAGATAAGCAATTTTGTAGTGTTCTTCTGAACTTATGGATAGGCTCCAAATTATCACCAATAGCTAAATTATTTTGTGAGGTTCAATAAATGAACGACAAGAAAATACAACTACATCACTGGATTTCCTTCATTTAATGCTTGGAACAGATCATATTTATGCCAGCACCAAGTAATTATTTTCTTTATGTAATCACAGATGGAACTCTCATGATTCAGTGAAGAATCTACTGGATGGCAAACAATGTCTGACATTTATTCAGCGAGTTGCTTACTTCTGTTTCTTATAACCATCACTTCTGTATGCACTGCTTATACCCAGGTGTTACATGACTCAGCTCTTAGCCTCCATCAGTGCCCCTGAGCCAGTTTCCTATAACCATTGTCTTTCCCTTTTCAGATCTATGGTCAGTTATCACAGAGATCACTAGTAACTCAACATTTAGCTGCTGTGATATTGAAAAAAACTTGTTGGACCATGAGCACAAAGAGTAGTAACTAGTGAAATTTTGCAAGATGGATTAAGAAAAGCTGCAACATTTTGAAAACTTTTTCTCTATTAGTAAGAAAAATACTAAGCTCAAGACACTCGTATTTCACAGTAAGCTTTTTAGCGCATATTCAGGAGTAGCTGGAAATGTTGGATATACTCCATTATATCCATCAGTCTCTTTTCTCTCATTTCTTGAAGTTACTCTGAGCTTTACATTTGCTTTTGTAAACATACCCCTGTATCTGCAACTGTAGAAAATTGATAAGATTTTAATAGAAATTTCTGATAAAATACTAGAGAATTGCTATTGACATGATTGATCTCATCAGTCAATAGATTCTATAAAACAAATGAAACAAATATCACCAGGACCTCAAGGGAGAAATACCATGTCTTTGCTTTTACACCAAACAATGACAAAGAAAACCTGTTATACTGAGATGCAACGCTTGGACAGGCATCACACAGAAAAAAGCATTGCCCATGCATTGTAAAAATTATGCAAATATGCTAAAAACATTTACTGGAGGTCCTTATACAGCTACATAGCAATTGGCAAAATAACTGTGCACAGGTTTACTATCCCTTATACAAAATAATCAATACATAAGACAAATATTGTACTGTTTCATGTGGAAAAAATGTCAGTTTTCCCACAGAGTAAAAACCTGTCCCCAGTTCTCTCATGGTTATACATACACCCCTCACAGAGTTTGAATCTTTATATTCTCTAGGAATGTAGTAGTGTTTGACTGAACTTTTCGGACTGCTTGACATTTGCTTGGTACTAAAAGATGAAATGCTTTCTTCATGCTGTAAGGTAATGTACTAACAATCTGAGAAGAAAGCAAGAATCAACAAAGATTCAGTCTACTGCATTTATTTATATCAGACATTAGAAACAGCTGTCCTAAAAATGTCTGGTGACATGTAGTTCAAGAGCATCAGTAGAGCCTTAAATATTAAGGGTAGGATTAAGATACAAACAAATTTACCTCTGATTGAAGTTTAATGACAAGAAGTAGCAGCACCAAAGCACACATCACTTCCCAGTATTTTACTCTTGTTTTAACACAGTACCTACATGAGCTGCACATTTTAGGAAGGCAGGCAGCATCATCTGTGTCATCATTCCAGACTTCCACAAAAGTAGATACAGCAGAGTCCTGCTGCAAGGCAGACTGCTCTGGGGAGCATATGGAGCCAGGGATTAACCTAATGAAGACATCAATCTTTGCTGGGGACAAACCATGTTGGACTACATTCCATCCTGTGCATGTGAGATGGGAGCTGTTTCTGATTCTCCTGTGTTTTGCATCTAATGCTTTGCACAGGCAGGGTGAGCAGGGAGGGCAGAGCGATCCCCCGCCCCTAAGAACACCTCAACCGACGGCTTTCTACCACTAGCTAGGCCACTATGGTCCTCGCTAGGCAGAGAGCTCGCGCTAGAAAGTCTGTAGGCACCCAGACAGAGTGCCCGCTCAGAAATGCGGCAGTGCAGGTCTCTGGGTGCAGGGAGTGCCAGAGCCTGCTGCTGCCATCTGAGGGAGGCAGAGATACTGTGTGTGTGAGGTGCAAGCAGGTGGATGACCTTGTCTGCCTGGTGGCAGAGCTCAAGGAGGAGGTGGAGAGGTTGAGGGCCATCAGGGAGTGCGAACGGGAGATAGACTGGTGGAGCGACTCCCTGCAGGGTCTGAAGGAGAAGCACTGGGGTGAGACTCCCCAGATGGGGGTGGACCCCCTGCCCGGTCACTGTTGGGCAGAGAGAGGGGACCTAGGAGCTGAGGAGGGGTGGAGACAGGTGCCTGCTCAACGTTGCAGTAAAGTCCCCCCACCACCTGCCCCACCTTCCCAGGTGCCCTGACGCAACAGGTTTGAGGCCCTGGAGCTCAAGAGAGTGGTGGATGAGGGTGTGACAGAAAAGTTAACCAGGAAGCCCAGGGCAAGGAAGTCTGCTCCATGCCTCAAGACTGCTCCCACCAGGAAGGAAAGAAGGGTGATCATTGTGGGCGACTCCCTTCTCAGAGGAACAGAGGGCCCTATCTGTCAGCCTGACTCCACCTGTAGGGAAGTCTGCTGCCTCCCTGGGGCCAGGGTCAGGGGCGTTGCCAGAAAGCTTCCCAACCTGGTTCGCCCTCTGATTACTACCCGCTACTGATAGTCCAGGCTGGCAGTGATACCATTGATGAGAGAAGCCTGAAGGCTATCAAACGGCTGGGACGGTTAGTGGACGGAGCGGGAGTACAGGTGGTGTTTTTGTCCATTCCTACAGTGGCAGGGAATGGTTCAGAGAGGACACGAAAAGCCCACCTGATAAACATGTGGCTCAGAGGCTAGTGCCAACACAGAAGCTTTGGGTTCTTTGACCACGGGGCGCTCTACTCGGTACCTGGCCTGATGGCTGCAGATGGGTCCCAAATGTCCCCAAGGGGAAAATGGATCCTGGCTCAGGAGCTGGCAGGGCTCATTGAGAGGGCTTTAAACTAGGTAAGAAGGGGGGTGGGGATGAAACAAAGCCTGTTGGCGGTGTGCCAGGGGGAACAGTGGCAAGGCTGGGGGAGAAGGCTAAGGCCCAGCTGAAGTGCATTTACACTAATGCACACAGCATGGGCAACAAGCAAGAGGAGCTGGAAGCCATTGTGCAGCACTCAGGCTATGACTTGGTTGCCATCACGGAAACGTGGTGGGACCACTTTCATGACTGGAGTGCTGCAATGTCTGGCTATAGGCTCTTCAGAAGGGACAGGCAGCACGGAAGGGGTGGTGGAGTGGCTCTCTATATTAGAGAGTGTTTTGATGTCATTGAACTTGAGGCTGGGAATGACAAGGTGGAGTCGCTATGGGTTAGGATCAGCAGAAAGGCCAACAAGGGAAGCATCCTGGTGGGGGTCTGTTATAGACCGCCAAACCAGGATGAGGGGATGGATGAGGAGTTCTACAGGCAGCTGGCAGAAGTTGCGAAATTGTCAGTGCTTGTTCTTGTGGGGGACTCTAACTTCCCAGACATATCTTGGAAACACAACACAGCCCAGAGAAAGCAGTCCAGGAGGTTTCTGGAGAGCGTGGAAGATAACTTCCTGACGCAGCTGGTTGGCGAGCCTACCACGGGAGGTGCCCCGCTAGACCTTCTGTTCACTAACAGAGAAGGACTGGTGGGAGATGTGCTGGTCGGGGGCTGTCTTGGGCAGAGTGATCACAAAATGGTAGAGTTCTCGATACTCAGTGAAGTCAGGAAGGGGATCAGTAAAAGCGCTGTCTTGGACTTCCGGAGGGTTGACTTTGAGCTGTTCAAGACACTGGTTGGCAGAGTCCCTTGGGAGGTGGTTCTGAAAGACAGAAGAGCCCAGGAAGGCTGGGAACTCTTCAAGAAAGAAATCTTAATGGCTCAGGAGTGGTCTGTCCCCACGTGCCCAAAGATGAGCCGGCATGGTAGAAGACTGGCCTGGCTGAGCAGAGAACTGTGGCTCGAGCTTAGGAGAAAAAAGAGGGTTTATAATCTTTGGAAAAGAGGGTCAGCCACTCAGGGGGACTACAAGGATGCTGCGAGACGGTGCAGGGACAAAATCAGAAAGGCCAAAGCTCATCTGGAGCTCAATCTGGCCACTGCTGTTAAAGACAACAAAAATGTTTTTATAAATACATCAACACCAAAAGGAGGATTAAGGAGAATCTCCACCCTTTACTGGATGTGGGGGGAAACTTAGTAATCAGATGAGGAAAAAGCTGAGGTGCTTAACGCCTTCTTTGCCTCAGTCTTTAACAGCAAAACCAGTTGTTCTCTGGATGCCCAGTACCTTGAGCTGGTGGAAGGGGATGGGGAGCAGAATGTGGCCCCCACAATCCATTAGGAAATGGTTGGCGACCTGCTACAGCATTTGGATGTATGCAAGTCGATGGAGCTGGATGGGATCCACCCAAGGGTACTGAGAGAACTGGCGGAGGAGCTGGCCAAGCCGCTTTCCATCATTTATCGGCAGTCCTGGCTATCGGGGGAGGTCCCACTTGACTGGCGGCTAGCAAACGTGACGCCCATCTACAAGAAGGGCCAGAGGGTAGACCCAGGGAACTATAGGCCTGTTAGTTTAACATCAGTGCCAGGGAAGCTCACGGAGCAGATTATCTTGGGTGTCATCATGCGGCAGTTGCAGGGCAAGCAGGCGATCAGGCCTAGCATGGGTTTATGAAGGGCAGGTCCTGCTTGACGAACCTGATCTCCTTCTATGACAAGGTGACACGCTTAGTGGATGAGGGAAAGGCTGTGGACGTGGTCTACCTTGACTTCAGTAAGTCATTTGACACTGTCCCCCACAGCATTCTCCTCAGGAAACTGGCTGCTCTTGGCTTGGATTGGTGCACACTTTGTTGGGTTAAAAGCTGGCTGGATGGCCGGGCCCAGAGAGTTGTGGTGAATGGAGTCAAATCCAGTTGGAGGCCGGTCACTAGTGGAGTCCCCCCAGCGCTTGGTACTGGGGCCAGTCCTCTTTAACATCTTCATCAATGATCTGGATGAGGGGAACGAGTGCACCCTCAGCAAGTTTGCAGATGACACCAAGTTAGGTGCGTGTGTCGATCTGCTCGAGGGTAGGAAGGCTCTGCAGGAGGATCTAGATAGGCTGCACCGATGGGCCGAGGCCAACGGTATGAAGTTCAGCAAGGCCAAGTGCTGGGTCCTGCACCTGGGGCACAACAACCCCAAACAGAGCTACAGGCTGGGAGTTGTGTGGTTAGAAAGCTGCCAGGCAGAGAAGGACCTGGGAGTATTGGTTGATAGTCAGCTGAATATGAGCCAGCAGTGTGCTCAGGCAGCCAAGAAGGCCAGCAGCATCCTGGCTTGCATAAGAAACAGTGTGCCCAGCAGGTCCAGGGAAGTGATTGTCCCCCTGTCCTCGGCTCTGGTGAGGCCGCACCTCGAGTACTGCGTTCAGTTTTGGGCCCCTTGCTACAAGAAGGACATGGAGGTGCTTGAGCGGGTCCAGAGAAGGGCTACGAAGCTGGTGAAGGGTCTGGAGAACAAGTCTTACGAGGAGCGGCTGAGGGAGCTGAGACTGTTTAGCCTGGAGAAGAGGAAGCTCAGGGGCGACCTTATCGCACTCTACAGGTACCTGAAAGGAGGCTGTAGCGAGGTGGGGGTTGGTCTATTCTCCCACGTGCCTGGTGACAGGATGAGGGGGAATGGGCTAAAGTTGCGCCGGGGAGGTTTAGGTTGGATATTAGGAAGAACTTCTTTATGGAAAGGGTTGTTAGTCACTGGAGTAGGCTGCCCAGGGAAGTGGTTGAGTCACCATCCCTGGAGGTCTTTAAAAGACGTTTAGATGTAGAGCTTAGGGATATGGTTTAGTGGAAGATTTGTTAGCATTAGGTCAGAGGTTGGACTCAGTGATCTTGGAGGTCTCTTCCAACCTAGACTATTCTGTGATTCTGTAATTTTATAAATATGCCAAACCTCATACATATTAGAAATTCTTCAGATTCTTTAAACATAGAGTGCTCCCAAAACTCACTAAACAGTAGGTGCAAGCCTTCCTAGGAAAGAAAGAACAAACAGTAACTGTTTTAGTAAAAAGACAGGATCTAAGGAGCCTGGCTGGATTTACCTGCTTTCCTAGCCAGTCAGAAATCTGTAAGTGAAATTGCTTGGTGTGGCTAGATATGCCATGCTAGACAGCTGCCACTGTTAAGTATAGAGAAGTCCATCTTCCTGGGAAAATAGAACAGAGACGGAGGAAAATAAGCATGAAAAATAAAATAAAATTTTAAATAACAAATATACAGCTGAAGTATTCATGAAAAGTCTACTTATGAGCGTTTATAGCTGAAGAGAGCAGAAGTGTTGGAACAAAAGCTCTCCACTACTCCTGACATGGTACAGCTACAATGAACAATAGCTCAGGGCTGACAAAGCCCCCAGTTGTGGCTGTGCAGTCCTGTAATGGATCAGTCACCTTTGCCAACAGAAAAGAGGTTAGTGAAAGATGATATTTTAAAGGAAAAGGAAATGTTTGTAATTTCTTCCAGGTGCTTTTCTGGCAGGTAGCAATCACCAGTCCATTTAGGCCAAATCATTACTACTAAATTCAGCAACAGCTGGTAGAAGAGTAAGCTTGGAGCTAACTAGGGAGAGCAGTCTACAAATGAAGCAGTATGTTTGTGTCTTGTTTATTATCAGCAACGGGCACATGGACTGCCAGATGTCAGCAATGACACACAGATGCTAAAAGTGAGATCTTGTCTCCTTTTACTCCCTTGAGAATCTGAAGAAATCAGTTGTATTCACAAAATATCATGACAAATATATTCCCCCACTCCCATTTTTTTTTAAACCAGGATCCAAAGGATTTAGTACAGTAGATGACAGAATCTCTTATAACATATGTTGTCAAAAGAATTAATAAAAACAAAGAAAGAACTAGAGCTGCACACTAGACAGCAAGCCCCTTAGGACAAACACATCATGTCACTGGGAAATGAAACTCTAATAATGTGAAATTTGTATTACCCTTGCAGAAAGCAGTTTGTTTGATACAGCTGTTGCTTCAGACATGGACTTTGGCTGTTTTTTTGCCTCATCATTGCGCCTTATCAGAAAACCTATCACATCTAACACTATGATGCCCTTTGTGGTGGACTGTTCTGGCTCTCCAGTGAAAATACCTGCCTTTATCGTCCCTCACTCATCTGTTGTCAAACAACCATTCCCCCCTACAGAAAAGGCTTTAGAAATCGCAGCTACTATAGGATAATATAGAAAAAAAGGAATAAGTTTCTGATTTTCACTGCCCTTCTCCTCTCCATTTCCTCTCAACTCCAGTTTGCCCCTTGCTATCTACCTTCCTGGTTTCTTCAGATTACATAGGCTAAATATCATCTGCTGGTTGAGAAAGGAGAGGAACGTCAAACCCGCACCCCCCCCTCCCCCCCCAAACATGTTTTAAAACCCAGTTCAATATGTCCCTAACAGTGGAATTCACATTCAATATCCCAAGAGATATAAAATTAATGGAAAAGTAAAAGGTTTAGGAACCACAATTTCATGCCACTACAGATAGCAAAATAAGAAATATTTACAAATTAGAATCAAAGCCAGAATTTACATGCGTTCCTATACATAGAGAGGAAAAAAGGGCCACAAATTATAATGAAACATTCAGCAGATGTTATTATGGGTAATTACCGTAACATTCAGAGAAGAAAAACAAAATATCTTATTTGCCTGATTAGTAACTTAATATAAATTCATTTATTAAGAATCTAGAATCACCTGTTAATCCTGGCTGCATAAATTCCAGACTTTAAAAAAGTGGAAGATCAGACAGAACTTTGTGAGTCTAACTTTCTCCTCATCTGCATATAAACCTCAGCTTTCTTACATCTAAAAAGATCATATTTACAATTTCAGAGGGAAATCTCCACTTTAAGGTTGTAACAACGAGCCAGATATCTTCAAATAGATCCAAGTAAATAATCCTAGCAAAATATGTATAAACGCCCACAAAAATGTGGATTTTTAAAATGACCTTGACTACATATACTTTCATAGTGCTATGCCCCTATTATCAGATACAGATGGGATGTAATTCATTTGTTGCTATACAGATGTAATTCTAAACACAATTTACCATCTGCAAGGGAGCATTAATATAACAGCAGTTTTCCAACTGTGTATTGCACCGTCAAAAAGGAAGGAAATGCTAGAACTATTCTCTCACAGGGTACTCGCCTCCCACCTGAGGAATCAAAATGAAACTTCAACAGAATATGTCATAATATCATCATACCTGTCAAACACAATGCAGAGAAAAGTGGAGACTCCAGGCAATCTGTGTGAACCCTAATTCACCTTACTTTATTAAAATGCACAAAGCTGGACTAAGAATACATTTAAGAGCATAGGAATCACTTTTCTCCTGCATGCATCTTTTCCTTCTAGTGCCTCTGAAAACTCAGACTTGTCCATCATCTCCCTTGCCTACATTCCATGTCTTTTATCCAACACCAAGCTAATATTTTTGTGGCTTAAGTTGAGGTGTACCTACAGGGATCAACTGAGACTCCAGAAGGGAGATTGCTCTAAGATAATAAAAACAGGTAGCAAAGACATATGGGCTAAACAAACACGATATTGTTACCATGAGTCTGCAGACTGGCTGAAACAATAGCCATAAGAAAAATGGAATTTGTCAAGAAGTGTTTGAGTATGAAGTCAGTCAACTTTAATTTTTCCACTACAGCATAAAGCACTGAGAAGATACAAATTTTAAAAAGTCACAGACACTAGAAAACCTTTTAAGTTACTACACAGACCACAAACTGCAAGTAGTTATTGTAATGTACAAATTACTGCAGCAGGGGATGAATACCACTGGCAAAGTTACAGAATCAACTTGTGAGCAGACTGCCTTCAACCACACCCCCCTCCCCTTTTTTTCTTTTCTTTGCCTCTTATGAAGCAAGAGCTAAACTGCTGTGGCACAAGAGATCCTATGTGAAGAATTGCCAAAAGTCTTGTTTTGCTTATGTGGTTGTAAAAATGCAGAGTAATCATTTTTCTGCAGTGGGAAGGACAGAAAGTAGAAGAAGAATTAAATTTCTTCATGCTTCAAAGAGGGTCTAGATCATGCCATTCATGTCACTGCTCCCCCCACAGTATCTTTTGTTTAGGATTATTAAAATACATTTACTACTTTGTGGTATGGAAACCGGTTCAGTAGCTATGTCTCAAGGACATTTGAGCATAAAAGTAAAAGCTTTTCAAACTGATTTTTATGTGCATATTGGCTATTACACTGTGACCAAGGTCTATAAATCTCTGAGTTGAAAGAATAATAGCTCTTATTGATTACAGTTTGATCATGCAAGATAAGGCAAGTGGGAATAATAAATCACCTTTATGGATTATTTGTGTACATCAGCAAACGAGACTAAATGCATGCTTCATGCTTTTGCTGATGAATACGATTTGTATGTAACTAAGGATGTTTCCATGTATAATCTGTTAATGAACAGTCACACAGAAATGGAAGAAACATTTTCAGTCATTTCAAAGCATCAGACATCTCTCTCGAGCAAGCACATTGGGAGGGCAGCACTGGGAAATACTGGCACATAAATCACCTTATCACTGGCTCTAAAAACACAGCATTACATTAAGATAATCAAGTGGCTGCATGGAACCACCACAGAAATTCACTAAATGGAAGTAGATATACTGGGAAAATTACCTATACCTGCTGTAATCATGCATACAACAGCTGTTCCTTGGTACTCTTAGGAATTAAACCCTTAAATTACAGTGACTATAATTTAGCTAGATTATCTGAGTCACTCAGGAGATATTCATCACTTGTTAGCTCACCACTGGATTCTCCAGTTTTGAAAATTATGTTAAGATACTCTGATTTTTTAATTTTTATTTTTTTCTACAAAGATAACCACTTAGGTACTTTTAATTCTGTGAATAAGCAGATTGTACAAATCCCAGAAAAAGAAGACACAAAAATTCCTCCTCACTCCTAAACTATTCCCATTACTCTTGAAGTTAAAGGATAAACTATATTTGCAACAAACTTTCATAGGTGATTAGCTGAAATTCAGAATTTTGGTGAAATGCAGGAGAGCGAATAATGCAATAATCTTAAATCCAAGAAAACTGGCATTACCCTTCCCTGGTTTTCCCAAACTGGCCTCCCATTCATTAATGCCAGCTCTAACACTGTTCTCTCTCACATCTGGATCTCCACTTTTCCTGCCTCCCTCCTTGCTTTTTCTTCCTTTGCTCACCTGCTTCATTAAAAGAATGAAACATGGTGTTTTACGTAGCCTATGCTCATTATGCCAGCAACCGGAACTCAATTCCTTAGTCTCTAGTAAAAAACAACTATTAGGTATTGCACGGGGTGAAAATAAAATCAGATTTAAGTCCTCAGTTATAGGATTTGTAAGAGTGCTAGTCTGTGTAAGCAAATATGCTTTTTTAAACTCGTCAGTATTGGTTAAAGGATATTGAAATGCTTTAATAGAATCATAAAATGGTTTAGATTTGAAAGGACACTAAAGACCATATAATTTCAACCCCTCTTCCATGGGCAGGAGCACCTCCTACTGCACCAGGTTGCTCAAAGCCCCATCCAGCATGGCCTTGGACACTGCCAGGGATGGGGCACCCACAGCTTCTCTGGGCAACCTGGGTCAGGGCCTCACCACTCTTGCAGTACGTAATTTCTTCCTAATATGTAATCTAATTATCCTCTCTTTTAGTTGAAAACCCATTACTCCTTGTCCTATCATCACACTCCCTGACAAAGAGTCTCTCCCCAGCTCTCCTGCAGGCCCCTTTTAGGCTGCTGAAACGTGTCTCTGCAGCCTTCTCTTCTCCAGGCTGAACAACCCCAACTCCCTCTCCAGGCTTCACAGGAGAGATGCTCCAGGCCTCTGATCATCCTTGCGGCCATCCTCTGGACTCTCTCCAGCAGCTTTGTGTCCTTCTTATGCCGGGTGCCCCAGAGCTGAATGCAGGGCTTCAGGTGGGGTCTCATGAGAGTGGAGCAGAGGGGAGAATTCCCTCCCTCATGCTGCTGGCCACACTGCTTTTGGGGCAGCCCAGGGTACAGTTGGTCTTCTGGGCTTCAAGAGCACAGTGCCAGTTATTTTGTTATTAGTTATCACAATATTCAGTGTGCCAGAGGATTGTTTCTCCCATTTTACAACCTGAAGCTGAGGCACAATGCACACAAGCAGTTAAGTAGCTGAATTCACTCCTTCTAGCCACATGCCATTTACTATGGAGTGGCAATAACTGCTTTATCTACTAGTGGAACAAAGCGTCATCTCAAGGAGAGTTGGCTGCACAATAAGATTATGTGGAGTGAGAAGGTTACATTCCTGTTACATTACAGACTTCAGACTGCAGTTACATTACTATGGTAAAGTCATGCTGGACAAAACACTAAAACTGTGTTATATCTGGGAAAACAAAGTTAAACAGACAACATAGCACGAAGTAGCAAAAGAGAAGAACTGAACAGCCACCCCCTGCCTGACAGTCAAAAGGTAGTTTCTACGGAAGAGGGAGGTTAAGGTATATATGAACAGTAACCCAGAAATATCATGCCAGCTGTAAACTAAATCATGTCATGTTCCTAATTCTAACCAGGACCTCTCAGACCAATGCTTAGGTCAAAATGCCATTTTATCAAGGCACTGGAAAGGTAGACTTAAACAAAACAAAAAACAAAACACATTGTCAAACCAGGATCTTTGATGTTTAGAAAGAATAGTATGTTCAATAATTTTTAATTGTTAAAAAACAATTTCTTTTCTACACAGTAATGACATTGAAACTCAGCATCAGAATCACTGAAATTCAAAGCAAGTATGATTCAAAGCAAAGCGTGAGCATTGGTAAAAGTCATTAGAGAGTTGTAAGGAAGAGCCTGCAACCCCTAGAAAAACAATTAATTCAAATCAATATAGAAATTAGAAGGAAAGATTAGAAACTGTTGAAATTTACTGAGTGAGAACTAATTAGTATTTTTAGCAAAATGAATCCCAATACATGCTCAAGCAAAGCCTCAGTTAAGATTCAAACTCACGTTCTCCAACCTCTTTGTAAAACATGGTGTTAACATAGCAATCAACAGCAAGAAATCCAGCCATCACTATAGTTTGTAATAAACAGCTGTAAAGCTTTGGGATGTGGGCAGCTTAAAGCCTATAATAAAGAAATTAAAGTTTGGCAAAGCACACAAGTAGACAAGGTAAAATTATTTAAAAGGTCTAAGCTGCCTTCCTTTTTTATTTATTTATTTTTCCTGTAAATTATGCAACCAAAGGACTGTAAGACTGTACTGTGATATTTAAACCTGACAGAAGAGTCATTCACGGTGTGTTGGAAAGAATCAATTTATTTTCAGTGATCACTGAAAAGACAGACTGGCCTTACACACACTGCAGCAGCCAGCTCTCTCTGTAGGCACAGGTGTGGAGGACATGGTCACCGCCTTGCTACCCAAGTGCCACACATTTTGACATTTTGGTTCCAGTTCACCATAGAGGCATGCATTGAGCCACCATTCATTCAAACAGAAACAGTACACCGTAAAATGCAATACAAGACTTGAAAGCAATTTTCCCTCTGGATGTCTACCAGCAAATTCTCATCATGTATCAAGGCTGACAGGCAAAGCTTTGCAACATTCTAGATAATTATCTGGACTTTCCCCTCAACAAATCAAATAAATAATGGGTCCCTACTCATGTTGCAGTCCTCCTCCTCCATTCATTTTCTCTTCGTTTGACAACAACAAAAAAAAACATTTTGATGTTTTGCTTTTTTGCCTCTCTGTGGAAAAGGGCAACAAAAACAATGGAAAATGCATATGCACACCAGCTGATGACAGTCTGCCCTGTCTGTGAATTACTTGAGGAAAGAGATGTTTCTTACTGTTCTCCTAAAAGCACTTGACATATTGTTGGTATTTTGAAAACCAGCAAGCAATGATTTTGAGTAATGATAATAAAGCATTTTCCCTACATTTTTTTCCCCTCCAGGAGACAACATTACTTACTGAATAGGGCTTCTTGCCTCACCACTCATTTCATTTGCCTGAAGCACCACAGCAGTGAATTAACGAAAGTCACACTATCACCTCTGGTATAAGAAGTCATTGCTGAAAGCACACTTCTGTCACACCTGCAGCCTTCTGGAAAAGTCCTGAGGGAAGTGTGCTGCTTTTCATTTCTACATATCTGAACAACCCCAATAGGTCTGCTATGACAAAAACAAGGGAAAATGGAATTTCTGGTAGAAGACTGCTTGTGGACCCCACCTCCTAACTCTGTACATTTCATTAAGAGAATTAAGGCCTTTTCATTACCCTTCATTAAGGGTATCTGAAAGAGAAGTGCCTATACATCAGCAGCCTGTGACATGAAGAAGGACAACACATTCAGGTCAGGCTCTTCAAATGGCTTCATGGCACTAGAAAAGCCATCTGCTTCCAACAAATGCATTTGTGCAGACACTGATGTTAAGCTAGTCAAGCCTTTTGTAAAACCATATGTTAACTGAGACACACAGCACAGGAAAGATGCCTGCAGGAAAACAGTTCGTCCCACCTCATGACACAAGGACCACAGTCACACAGCAGGAGGCTGGCATAGCTGAGATTACTTAGAGGCAAGAAGCATTATAGGTATCCTAAAAAGAAGCACTTTCAGCTCATTAGCCTGCAAAACCATTACAATACAAACACCTTTGGATTGCCCAGTTCTCAATATTTGGCTGTTATATCCCAAGTCTTGCTGCAGACCTCCTCATGTGTATGATGTGCAGAGCCACTGTCATCTCCCCGTGTAACAGAGGTGGTCATGTATCATGTATCCTAGCCCAGAGAAGATCCCACGAGGACGCACTTCCCTCACTTTTGCTAGCCCTTCCCTATCACAGGGGTCCCT
This sequence comes from Oxyura jamaicensis, assembly GCF_011077185.1. Taxonomy (NCBI): domain Eukaryota; kingdom Metazoa; phylum Chordata; class Aves; order Anseriformes; family Anatidae; genus Oxyura; species Oxyura jamaicensis. Next base: position 892,697 of record NC_048905.1, read on the forward strand.
ACCAGCTGCATGCTTCTGCACAGGGACCTGGCCTATCCCTGACCAGATGCCCATCTACACCTTCCAGTCTGAGAGGTGCCAGCTTGTAAAGTAGCACAGTTCAAACCCTTGGGTTGAAAGGATTCTCCAGGTCCTAGGTAAAAGCAAAAAGGAGTTTGCATGCCATCACCTGGCACAGGTAAAGAGCCTGTGTTCTAGTACCCAGTGACTTATTCAGCTTTGTGGATAAAACCCTTCAGGACGTGAGAAAGAGCAGAGTAAGAATGTGGGCCTAGAAGACTTACAGTGCACCTAGCTTTTATTTTTGTGGACCCTTTGGAGGTCATTGAACTCAGTGAAAGAGCCTGTTATTTCTGAGTGAAAACAAGGGGAGGAATTGTCAAAAGTATTGGCCAGATCTTTCAGGATAGTTCTTTTTGAGACCAGCTGATGCTAAGCTCATCACCTGTCTCCCTGCTGCTGCGTTTTCAAGTAAAAGCTTGATCCTATCAGCTCAGACGACTTGCCTGGTGATTGTTGAACACACCCATGGAGAGGAGGGATGGGAATTAATCAGCAGCCACATGAAGCATGCAGAGGCATTGCAGGGGATATATAGCTAAGATAAATAAAGGTTAGGGTGGAGTAGGGATGCAGGTGAAGGGAAGGGGATTAAGCCATACAGACTGCAGAAATCTGGTCAAGAACCAAAGGCAGAGCATAACCTTCCTGCTGATGATAGATGGCTTGGTTAGACAATAGAAAAAATGCCTTATTAACCTAGGGTCTGGAGTTGCACAAAGACTCACCTGGCTTTCAAGATGTATTTGTGCATCCAGCAGGACCTTCCGATGAACAACAGTACTGGAAATTATTTAGCAAGCAATTATATGGTGTTTTTATTTTCCATATGACTAAGTCACTGCAGTCAGACTCCAGCCAGAAATTCATCAACTCACATTTCATAACCCACAAAAATACCATTCCAGCCAATATAACATAGGTTATAACCCCAAGCACCCATGTTTCTCTGCACAGGAATAAAATAAGTCTATGGACTGTAACATGGAAACATTAAACATCATCCTCTTCCAATAAAGTTCTCTGTGACATGGAAGTAAGTTGCTCAGTTCTATGAGCCTTAACAATGCCCACCACATCTGCATAATTGCATCTGAACAGAGCATAACAAGATGTTTTCCTCTCCCTTTTAAGCCTATCTCTAATTAATGACCTCTTCAGAGGACTTCCACTTCTTTTCTTGCTCTTGCAACTTTCATTAAATCTGGCAGACTGGTTTCTTGCACTGCAACTCATGAGAACTGGACTGCATTTAAAAATGGAAAAACATTGTCAGCATATTAAGCCCTGAGTTAGACTTGCTTTTCAGTCAGCAACTAGAGATCTTAATAAACCCTCTATAGCAAACTTTCTAGAAAGTAATGCAAAGCTGTAGATATACTTTGGTGTTAGAAACTCAGTGAGGATGGAACAGAGAATATCATTATGATGGTTGTACAATTAATAAACACACAGTGGTGTTAATAATCCTACCATTTAATAAGTATTGAACAATATTATATATTATGCACATATTTAAGTTTTATTCCTATATTTAAGTAACTTTTAATATAAACTACACAAAATCAATCTTAATCATTCTGCAGGCCTGCATGTCAGAAAGACTACATCATCTTAGGCACTGTGCATTGAAAGGCACTGAAGACATTCATTTTCATTAGTATTTTATCTTATACTTTCAACTTTCTAGCTTGTCCCTTTGCCAAGGAAAAGGGAAACTAGCTACAGGACTTTTTATTATGAAGATTTCATTGCTAACATATTTCCAGGCCTTCTGCACCTTATCTTGCCCTGATTGTGATAACTAGCAATCTGCTGTTATGAAGTGGCCTCAGCAACAATTGTAAAACCACATATCCCATGAGCAAACAGCCTCAAAAAATATGGATGTGACTCTCTTGATCAGTGAAGAACACATTGTAGGCTGAAGGTACTGGGCACTTCTGTACCAACTGGGTGTGTTCACAAAATTCTACAAGCCTCTGTCCTACAGCCTTCAAGATTTAAAAGCCTCAAAGAGAAAAGGGAAACTACAAAAACAGGAAAAGTCTTGATGCCAGGTAAAACTGATGAATCATGTTAAAAGACATCTAAGACATTAGTCACTGCCTCATTTGTCACTGTATTTTTTAGTGCCTTTTAATTTCTCAATAGCTGTCAGTATTTAAATATTCAAAACCTCAATATTTCACATATCCTCACAAAGAACAAAAACCTTCACAACAGATGACATCTAAAAATCAACACAACAATAAAATCTCTTAACAAAACAGCTTTATAAAAGAATGGAGGCCTGCAGAAAAGTAGTAAGTTAAATAGTCCTAATAGTAAGTATATCAGATGGAGGTGTAAAAACTAAAAAATAACATTTATGAGCACCCATTAGACAAATTTAAGACCAAAGAGATTGAGCAGGGCTGAAAGCGTTTTACATTTTTTGCACTGATTTTTTTTGTTTCATCTGAAACCTCAAGAGATTAGCAGCAGTCATCAGAAATGGAAGATATAAGATTTCAAGAGATGATGTGAAATGTTGCTTGAACTTGAGAAGCTAGAAAATGTGCTACGTGCTTATGTTGTGCTTTATGTAGAACTTAAGGAACAGTTTTAATGCAAGTTTTGAAATCAGAACGAATTTTGGTATTATTTAACTATAAAAACCCCTTTCAAATCTAAACAGGAAGATTTGCTAACACCTGCCTATTTGGATTCTCATCTTTGCCAAATTGGAACCAGGCAGACTTGTGGAAGATAGGCACCTGAAGACAGCCTGAGTAGTGTCAAAGCATCAACTGTGTCAATTGCAGCAAGAGACCTGTATTGAAATAAGGCAAAGAAAACAGAGCAGATGTGAGCATACCATCATAAATATGCTAGGAGCAGTACTTAATTAGAAGATAAGGAAAATGTATTAGTACAGAAAAAATAATGAGCTCATAAAATTAAGTACATTTGACAAAGAAGGATACTGGGGAGAATACCAAAGGTTACAGGAGGAGCAACAGCAATTTCCAGCCTGAACAATATCTAAGCTTAAGATTTTAATAGAGTTTTTGAAGTTCCTTTACTTAAAATTTAAAACAAAAGGCTTCTTAAGAAGTTCAAGCTATTTTGCTATTCTTGACGTGCACTTTGGTTCTTTCTGTTCATACTTTGCTAACAACTCTAACCCTGACTGTCTCTGTTCAAAAGTAAAACTCTACCTCTGAAACACACATTGTCTCCTTAAATTCTTTCCTCACCTTCTCGCAAAGACACCTCTTGGCTTTGGTGTTTACTACTTGGAGTATTACCCTGTATAGGTAGGTACTTCATAAAATTGTGCAGCTCAACACAGGACAACTACAATCCACAAAGTCAAGAGAAAACTGAAAAGTCAAGGATGTTATTAACCACTGGAATTGGTAATAATTTATTATACTTCTACTCCCAGAAAGGTGGAAGACAGGCTAGATCTGACAACACTGATAGTTAAATATTTATATGTTGCCATGCTTTAAAGCATTTCATTTTTGTCTTTGGTTGAAAATGCTAACAAATCCATAATATTTTACAAGAATTTTATTTCTTAAAATGGAGATACTCTTAGGAAGCCAGAAACTTCCATCTTTGGTGTATGACATTAATTAGCTAAGTGCCTACTACATCATGATGACAACAACAAAAAATGTTGATAACATTTTCAGAAAACTGTTTCTGGTCACGCTTGCAAGGCCCACCTTTTTGCCTATATTTTTGGAAGGAGTGGGAGTCCTCTGAAAATTACCTACTTTTTAACTTTTGAAGACATAAGTAGTCATTTGTTATCTTGTATAATTATACTGGGTTGTCAACACCACTCAGAGTCAGCAAGAAGCAAGAGGTATTTCTCACAGGGAGGTACAAGAACCAAATGTAAATGTAAAATTTACATTGGTAACCAACGTAAATGTAAAATTCTTTAAATGTAAAGAATTCATCAGGAAAAACATAAAAAATAAGAAATACATAATTATTTAGAAAGGAAAGCAGAGCCGGACTGTTTCAGCACTGGATTCTGAAAGAACCTTAAAGTGTGTCCAAAACCCTCCGGATGTCAATGAGATTTGGGAAGCAATATCCCTTCTGTATTCGTGAAAATTCCCAATTTATAAAGCGTTGGCTATAAGTCATAATGATCTTGGTGAATTGGATGTCTTTTGCTTTGATCTTTTGGGTCAATCCAAATGCCAGAACTGAAGCCAAATATGTGGCTTGGGAACCTGCAACTAGCAGAAACAGAAGACAGTTCATAAATCCCTTTAAAGAGATTAGTAAAGCCCTGTGTACTTGGCTCTAATCAGAGAGGAAATGAAAAGCCATGATATAAATTACATAGACCAATGGCTTTGGTTAGAAAAAGAGAAAAATAACCCCTGGATCTTTTCTATGAAGGTGTTGCAACTAGTGTGCTCTTTGAAGTTAAATGAAAAGCAAAAAACTTTTAATCAAAAACTCAGCAGCATACCGTAATCAAGACTTGGTCATGCCTGTGCTTTTTGGCTACACAATCTTTGACCATTGATATAATGTGAATCTCTACAGTTTGCTGTCAGAAAAAGAACACTGAGAACCAAACCAGTACCTCATTATCACACCCACGTAATTACCCAGCAGCATTTTGAAAGCACCTGCTTGCCCTCCTGTGCAAGCCAGCTTCCCAGCTAGCCTGAGCAGCATGCTCAAAGCTCTCCCAACACTGAAAGGACAAACACTTGAAAAAACACACTTGCAAAATTCCCAACAGTATTTCAGCTTGACCCCTTATATGACAATTATATCCTTATTTTCCCATGCCTAACACCCATATAAACTGCTAACAGCAAATCACAGAAAAAGTAATTTTTACATCTGCACTTCCTGCCTTTAATTTTAACAGTATTAGAGAACAGTGACGTTAATATTTAACAGTAAGTACTTTTAATGGCACATTATAGAAAGAGACACTGTCCAACAGAATCCTTTGCTGCAAAACATCTGAATAAGAGCTCAGAAGTAAATTTGCCAGCTGCAAACTAAGACCATGATTTTATTTCCTTCAGCTATTATTAGCAGATTAAAAAAAGCCACGATACACCTCCCTCCCAGGAAACCAACCAACAAACCCCCACAAACTTCTACCCTCAAACCTAACACATTGATTTCCATATTTCAGGATCAGTTACACTGAAAAAATTAGCAAGTGCTCCACAAACACAGTAACTAAATTAAATATCCTTACTATGCTTGAAAATATTTCTTTTATAACAACCCATCTGTTTCAGTTATGTTATTATAGAGTAAGGTGCCGCTCAACATTTACAGAGTAGCAGCATAAATCCAATATTTGTTTAGAATTTCCATCAGAGCTGAAGCCTGCAAATGTTTTATTCAGGTAGTTCTCAAGGTGTGTTCAGATAAATGGCTAGTGGAATTGTAAGCATCCATTATATGGCTCAGTCTTTTGGAAATTTCCTTCTCTAGAAAGCAGTAGTTTAAACCACAGGGAGACTGAAAGAGTAAGGGCATCTCTAAGGGGGGCTTGATCTTTCTGTATCTTAGAGAGGGAGATCTCAAACCGCTACACTGCAAGAACAGCATCAGCCAGTTGCCTCCAAACATAGGTGCATTCCTAATTATGTCAATGTTGCAGCTTTGTGTTTTCCCCAATCCTTTCATTTTTTTATCTGTTAAAAACAACAACAACAACAAAAAAACACACCATAAAAACAAAACATCAGTCACAACAGGCAGATTTGTGTTAGCTTCAAGTTTGTTTTAAAAAAGAATAAAATTCACACCTTGTCTATGGCCTGCCCGCTCGCTGAATTGCTCTTCAGTTTTATGGCTGTCCATTCAGCATTTTGCATGTTTGTAAGCAGCAGAGGAATGGCTCGTTAGCAGATCCCTAGCTGCATGACTCAGTGACGCCTAGTAACAGGGCAGAAAGAGAACAGGACTTCTGTGAAAGTTTCCTTAAAAAACTGGATTCAGCCCAGGGTGAATTCTCTGCAAAACTCACTTGTAGAGGAAACAAATACTCCATGCAAGGAAGGCTGTGAAAAGCTCATTAGCTAAGCTGAGCACAGCATCAGCACTTGCAGGCATTCACTGCTGTATCTCTAGCCACTCTAATCACTGAGGCTTTACACATTTGCACATAGGAAGCCAATTTAAATTCCACTGAGAGTCGGGCAAGGAATCTGATATCAAACCTGACTACGGAGCTATCACACTTTGCAGGCAGCACTTACTTTTTCAACAGTATAAACACAAGATTAATGAAGATAACAGCTGCAGGTGAATCCAGGCCCTGACACAACAGACTAGAAGTTGCTCATGTCTCTGCTTTTTCACTCAGACCATTAAGCAGGGCAGGGGGCATCTTATGAGAGGCATTTTCTAATCTGAACATTTCAGGGGTTCTTAGAGAATGCCGAACTCAATGCATTAGCTCCATCCTCAACACTGGAAAACCTTTAAATAGCAAGTTCACCAAACAGTGCAAAAACCAGTGAACACTGCAATTCCCTCTACCAGTTCATACTCTGAAATTATATAAGTGATCTGAATTAAACGAGAAGCACAACCCCTGGGAACAATTTCCAACAGCACTAATGAGAGCACATGGAATTCTTTATGTCCAGAAACTGTCACTGTTTGCAGCAGCATTTAGAGCACATCTTGACGCTGACTCGCAGATGCCAGCATATTATATCACCTTTCAGTGGTTCAGTTAAGTCAGCTATAAAGTTCGGCATCTGGTTCCCCTTTGGGGTTTATTTATATAGAATGCCTACTTGTATTCTACACATAGGAGATGAACTGTAAAGACACAAAGGACTCATTACTAAATGGAGCATTAATGCTGATACAGAAGAACACATTCAGCTATATGCATAGGATCTGGTCCAAGGGAAAAAAAAAAAAAAAAAAAAAAAAAAAAAAAAAAAAAAAAAGGA